>NW_005876323.1:0-10191 GCF_000147115.1 Myotis lucifugus | reverse complement strand
ATGGAATACTACACTGTGGTAAAAAAGAAAGAATTCGAAACAATTTGCAACAGCATGGATGGAACTGGTGAGCATTAGCAGAAGCAGAGATAAGCCAGTGAGAGAAAGATAAATATCACATGATCTCACTCATTTGTGGAATATAAATGACCACCATAAACCTGATGAACAGAGACAGAGAAGCATCAATCAGACCGTCAAACCTCAGAGGGAAGGTAGGGGAGGGGTGGGGATAAGGGAGAGAGATCAACCAAAAGACTTGCATGCATACATATAAGCCTAACCAATGGACACAGACACCAGGGGGGTGAGGGCATGAGTAGGGGGGTGGGGGGCTGTGGAGGGATAAGGACACATATGTAATACCTTAATCAATAAAGAAAAAATTTTAAAAAATTAAAAAAATATTCCTACCAAAAAGAAAATAGAACTAGAGGGAAAAAATGTTCTAGAATATAATAAAAGTAATCCTGTTATTTGCAGATTTTTAATATTTCCTACAACTCTTGTGATGTCATACTATGTTAGTACAGTTTTGGTAATATTATTATATTTAAAATCCTTTTATTCTTGAAATATTAATGTTTATTGCATGTAATATTATTATATGTAAGATCATTTTTCTTGAGATATTAATGCTTATTGCATGTAACATTATCATATTTAAGATCATTTTTCTTAAAATATTAAGGTTTATTGCATGTTAAAAAAAAAAAAGAAAACTCAATGGCGTGTTTAAAAAAAATAAAAATAAAAAGTGCCACTCAGTCAATTCATTTTAACCAATACTTAGAACTTAGATATATTCAAAGAACTATCATGGCACCATGGGGAACACAAAATATGATAGCCTCTTCCCCAAAGGACCTTCCAATCTGGTTCAGGAGATAAGATACACAAGGTATGAAGAAGTTCAACTTTTTTACATCATTAAATCCTCACAGCAATCCTACAAAATAATTCTATTTATTGTTATTATTCTCATTGTAAGACTAGAAATCAAGGCAAGAAAAGCTTAAGCCTCTTTCTTCCCATGGTCACACTACTAGTAAGTGATGGAGCCTGAACTCAAACCTAAGCAGGCTGTTTCTTAAATCTCTGCTCTCTGTAATCTCCCAGGAACTTAATCACACTTCATACGGTTGTTAAAACAAGCAAACACCTGCCAAATCCAGCTTGGTATGCCTTGAGGAGTTGGCTCGCCAGCATGAGCGGATCTTCAGTAAGCACCTTTCCAGGGGTAGACTGTATGATCAGGAACGTGACCCTTCATTACTGAGTGTGAGACACTGACAGACAGCAGCCAGCATCTAATGGTGCTCATGGTCTGACTACTGCCCTCTGCAGGAATCATTCCTCTTGGTGTGTGTTCTCATTGGTTTTATTACAATGTTTCCTTTTATAACTGTGCTGCAGTGGTTATTGGCAAAGGGAGAGAAGATGATGCAGTTTCTAAGAATTACCCAGGCAACAATAACCCACCCTCACAGATAGATACCCTTCATCTTGGCTCCCATAATACCCTTCGTCTGTTTCTGCTATTGTGTCCTCTTCCCTGCATGATAATTTTCTGTGTATTGGTCTGTGTCCCTTCAGGATCATACGTTCCTTGGGGGCATCAGGACAATACATTACTCATGAATCTGTCACCAGCTCATGCACACATGGCGATTCATTGTATATTATCTTGTACTCTTTCATTGTTGCTTCTTTGGAGCATGGTTCATTTTCTCAGTTAAACCATACACCTTAAATGGAGGAGAATTTCGATTAAACTGAGTTCAGATGAAGTAAGGTACCCACGAGAATTGCCCAAAAGGAAACAGAAGGCATTGTGAGTCGAGACAATAGCACTGATATACTGTACAAAAGTAAGTACTGGTATAATCAGGTAAGGACTATCTGCATTGTGATAAGTGTGGCTGGAATTGAGAGTCTAAAATAGACAGAAATGAGGAAAGAACAAGGCTGCTCTTAACATCCAAGAAAGCAGAGAAGGAGCCTGTTTTGTACATGTTGTGAATTAAGCAACTCCAGGAAGGTTCCTCTGATTGTAGTAAATGCCTCCTCAATGCCACTGATGTCTAAAGTTAAAGCCTTTTAAATTATAAAGCTTAGTAAATTATAAAGGGAATTGGTAAGAAGAACACAGTAATTCTTATAGTCTTTGTATCTCAAAGCCTATGAGTTTTATTACATTCTTTGCTGAGAACAAAAAATGTGAAGATGAAAACACATGAGGACTTTGGGTGGAAGATAGGAGGCCCAATAGCTGAATAATAAAAAGATGTGAGTAACTAATTTCACAGTTTTGCCTGGAGTCTTGCCCTATAAAAGGGGCTGATGATCTGTGGGACAAAGTCTTTCAAGACCATTTATTCCCTATGAGGCTATATTTTATTTATACATTGCAAAATCTGGTTTGTGAACTCAGAGCTCCTTTTACTAACATTCCCCACGCTCTAGAAAAAGGAGGAGTCAAATACCCCTGTGCCCAAATGATTGAAAGGGGTATTTTATTTCTATCACATAGAATAGAGGGAGGAAGTATACTTAAATGATTTCTTCTTTTTCTCAACTGCTTTTGACCGTACATTAGATTTGCTAGGAGACCTTTTCAAAAAGGCACTTCAAGGACAAAGGAGTTCTGATTTGATTATTTTTTCTTTGGACAATACTTATTAAAAACTGAACGAAAGAGACACTGTCAATTTCTCATTTTGGTTGACCTTGCCATTTTCTAATGACATAAGCAGAAATAAGGCATATCTCTGCCAAAGGTAATATTATTTTTGCAATAGGATATGTTAGAGAAATTAAATATCTAGTGACTTAGAGGTTTTTTATCTTTATATCACAAAACCAAGGAAAAGAATAGAGAATGATATTGATCAAATATATCCTTATTTAAACTCTGGCATTCTCATTCTCAGGTTTTCTAAAAGGACAAAGGCTTATGCTAACAAACTATAACAATGTTTTTTTAATAATACTACTAGTACAACTACTAATATAACAATATTAGCTATAATGAGTCTATGTGCCAAGCACAGCGGTACATTATTTTGTACTCATTTTTTAAAAATTTTATTCTCACAAAAACCACATACTCCAAACCTTGTTCTCTCCTTTAAATACTCTCTTTGTTCAGTCAGATGGGTTGGAGCAGAGTCGCTGTCACTTAGAATTGTGTATGACAAGGAATTACATCTCCTCTCTCTTTTCCCTCATCTGAAAACAGAGTAAGTCATAGAATTTATTACATAGGCGTGATGGTTAGTTGTATGTGTTAATTTGTCTGGGCCCAAGGGTGTCTAAATATTTGGTTAAATATCATTCTGGGTGTATCTATGAGGGTGTTTTGGGGTCAAATAAATATTTGAATGGACAGACTGAGTAAAGCACATTGCCTTACCTAATATGAGTGGGTCTCATCCAACTGAAGGCCTGAATAGACCAAAAAGGCTGACCCTACCTGAGCAAAAGAGAATTCCTCCTGCCTAACTGCCTTTAAACTAGGAAACTACAACATCACTTTTTTCTTGCCTTTTGACTCCAACCAAAAAGTGGACTCTCCAGCCTGCTGTGGAGTCACCCTGCAGATCCTAAGGACTTGTCACTTGTCAGCCTCCATAAACATGTGAGCCAATCCTTATAATCTCTCTCTCTCTCTCTCTCTCTCTCTCTCTCTCTCTCTCTCTCTCTCTCTCACATCTGTTGGGGCAAAAGTAAGTTTGCAATTGTTCATATGGAAAATAATACAATAATTAATAAATAATAATAAAAGAATAAATTCCATGTTTCACTTAGATTCCATCTAAGTGAGGCAAGAAATAAAGTATTTACTGAGTACAATGCCTAGCACGTAGTAGCACAAACTACTATGCACTGCCTCTCTCAATAATCGTCATAACACACAAAATGTTTTAGCCTTTTCATGAAGTGAAAATATCCCAGGGTTATTCTCTTGTACTTAGAACATAGAATGGATGTAATAGTATCGATCATTTTTGCTTATCATTCATTTCATGTGCCTTTGTTGGTTGAATTATTTGTTTTAAAGAAACTACAGATTGGGTGATTTTAAGATCTATCATGGGTTAGTTATTAAATCAATGCTATCAACGTTGGTTTATTACAGTGTCAGGAATTTAGAGGCCAACTAGCTCTTTTTTCCTTGACTTTCTCATATATAGATATTTTAGGTCCTTCATCTTTTAAAGCTGTTTTTTTTAAAGAAAGAGAATCTGAGAAAAATAGCAGTTCAATAAATAAGCTATTCAATCAATACAGTGATACTAGCTTATATCATTAGAGTGACAGGAGAATTACTAACTATAAAATATTCTTGTGAAAGGGTATGCATGCAGAGCATACAGAGAGAGCCTGCTGTAAGTTGTTTTAAATGACCTCTTCTTAAAGTAAATCTTCCAGGTAAAAAACAGAAGAGTAGACATAGGGATCAACAACTTGGATGTGGTAATTTCCTCCAGAACCTCGATTCAGCTCACTACATATTCCATACTTATTTTGTGTGGTACTAGGCATATAAAGGCGAGTGAGACATGCTCTCTGTCCTCCAAGAGATCATAGCCTACTTCCATTCAAAGTAAAGTCCAGAGTTTAATGAGGATATGAGGAAGAAGCTGGGCAGCTCTCCTGGAAGCTAAGGATAGGGTGAACAAGATGGTCATGCTGATGGAGAGAAAAGGGGAAGAGGAAGGAACAGGTCTTATGGAGAGGGAACGCCTACTGAAATAACACCAAAGCATAGTAACAGCATGATGAGTGGGAAGCAGACAGGCTTCTCTTGACTCCAATTGGGGATAGGTGGGGGGAAGAGCACAGAAGTGGTAGATGGTGCTCAGATTATGGAAGGTCTTCAATGTCATGCACAGGAATTTAGATGGGTCACATAAATCATTTGTATTAATTCAACATGATGGTGTAAAGTACTTGGCAATGCCTCATTGCTCAGAACAAAAGAAACTTCCTTCACCTTTCAAGTTCAGTGGTTTATTAGTGCTAGACTCTTCACCATATTGTTTGCTGTGCTGTGGTCCTCTAGCACAATCTATTTGATACCAATCCTTCCTTTATCATCTGTATAAAGGTAATTAGGAATGGAGAAAGGGAAAAAGAGAGTTGGGGAAGAAATCACAGTTTGATATTTGGTCTTTTCTCCATTTTACCATTTTCTTGATGATGGAGGGAGCAGTGCAAAAGGTGAAAATGCCAACCTCTCTCACTTTGGAAAAATCTGGAAGTCCCAGGAAAACCATCAGTAAGGGTTTGAGAACTTGGGACAAGGGCCAGTTTTTCCCCTGGCATTGCTGAGAGCTGGCAAAGCATGTGGAGTATTCTGTGGCTCTAAGAAGGAGAAACAGAAGGTTTCCATGCTCCTTGAGGATGAGGATTTGGAGGTGATTTAAGAGAGCTATTAGGTTGCCTGGGATAGTCACACACCTAGCCAGAAACCACACACCTGAGAAGGCATGTGGTACACTCTCCTGAAGGGGGCTGAAGTGAGGTAGGACCATGCTCCCCAGATTGGATGAGGGGAGCATGGCTGAGAGTGCACTAAGACCAGTTGGATGATGGGTAGCCTGCTCTCTACTGTATCCAGGTGGAAACATAATCTGCAAATATGAGCAATTCTGTATGCCAACGGCGTCTGATGGAGAAGCAAAATTTGCCAACAGAAAGGGTTCACCTCCTTATCTTCAAGGTATGAGCAGTCATCAAAGTGGACTGCTCTCTCTCTCTCTCTACCCTACCCCCTATGCCATGAGGGGCACAAGCACACGAAAGAGGGAGAGAAAAGGTGGAAGGAGAGAAGGTCATGTCCTTTTGTGTCCTTCACGGACCCTACACAGAAGGCAGGGATAGAAAACTGACCCGAGATGAGAATAAGATCATATAGCAAGTTTAAACTCCCAGTCACTGTATTGGGATGGAGATATAATCAATTAACAAGTCTATTTTCTTTCCCTTTTCTTCTCCCACCTAGTGACTTGGGTTTCTGAATTGCAACCAGGAGTCATGATTAATAAGGAAATAGGTACCTGGAAGTGGGGTGTTGCAAATGACCCACCTTAAACTGTGGGACTGTCTCAATCAAGGACAGTTGTGAGTAGTGGGGTTTCCTCTTGACCCCAGCTGGGAAGCTGGGATTCCCTGTAATGCAACAGAAAAGCTGCTGAGTAAGCCAGCCTGATGCATCTTAGGATCTCAAACATGCCACTTACGGCTTGGCTTATCTTGACCATTGTCACTGGCTAGTGGAGATTTGGGGCTGAGGCTTCTTCTGCGGGTCAGAACAAATACCCTCAAAATAGGCCCTATGCAACAGAAAATTTAGAAACTGATTATGAGAAGAGATTTTTAAAATTTAACACTGTGGCAATAAATTTGGAATGGTTTTATATTGTTTAACTGTGTTCGGGGCTATGTTTTTACATGGTACTCATGTTAATAACCCAATTTCATTAGGCAATGCCATTGAGTATTTTTGAGATGGCAGGAATGACTGAAGGATTTCATTAAAAATAAACTCAATGAAGTCTCAGCCCGGCCTGTGTAGGCTCAGTGGTTGACTGTCGACCCATGTACCAAGAGGACTTTGGTTCAATTCTTGGTCAGGGCATATGCCTGGATTGGGGGCCAGACCCCCAGTAGCAGGCCTGCAGGAGGCAGTCTATCAATGTTCTCTCACATCGATGTTTCTATCTCTCTCTACCTCTTCCTTCCTCTCTCTCTAAAATTAATAAAAATATTATTTAAAAACAACAACGAAGTCTCAGCTTAATGCATATGGTAGCTATGGAATAAACTTCACCTCCAGGCTTAATCCATCTCTGAAACTTCTAGGGGCAACTTTGAGAGACATTCATAAAGATACTCAGGCCTAGATTGACCTTATATTAGCTCTCAGTTTTTATAGTAGCAAAGATTGCTACAGGAATCCCACAAAAGGAATAAATGGGACTTACCTACTGCGCTGCTAACCCATTCCCCACATCCCCCACGAGAGCCACAATCATACTCTACATTGACCATTAGATGGTTAAATCAACTAGATTGATAGGCTAAAACCCAAATATGGGAAATGCTAACTCTACTCCCCACCCCAAGTTGTTGCACTTTGAAGGAGATTGCTGCTATAAACCGGTCAGTTTTAAGGTCATTATACTGACTATTGTACTACTGGGTAGAGTTACTGCTAATTAAACAGCACAGGATACATTTATTGAGCCATTCCTTCTCTCTTTTCTTTCTTAGACCTGGAGTGATAAGAATACTGCAGCTACCCTAAGAAGCCTCCATCCTCTCTCCTTTTCCAGATTTTTTTCTTCAACACAGAAGCAGCCCAGGAACTGCCACCCTGTTTAGAAAAACCTGAGGCAGGCAACTCTAGGCATTAAAGAAAATCTACTTTGTCTGTTGACTCTCTCTGCTTTCTTCTCTCTTCTATCATAGGTGTTCTTTGTGCTTTCCTCCCAATGAAGTGGTGGGCTTTGGAGTGGAAGCATACCTAAAAGCGTGTTGGCCTGCTTTTGTAGTATGTCATTCAGATGCATCTAGCTTCAGTTAAACATTTCTCCACAGACCTAGAGCTATGTATTGAGGTTTAGGGTCAAACTCCAGATTTGCTTTGTGTGTGTGTGTGTGTATATATATGTGTACATTCCCTTGGGGGTCTTTTAGGAAGAGTTACTGATCAAGAACAGGATTCAGAATGTAGTGGTTTTAAAGCATGTCTACAAGTTCTCTGACACTCTTCCCTTCAAAAGGTGAAACCTCATTCCCATCTCGTTGATTGCATACTGGACATAGTGACTTGCTTCTAATGAAGAGCATGTGGCAGAAGTGCTGGTTCGTGACTTCAGATACTGATTCCTAAAAGGCACTGTCACTTCCAACCTGCTTTCTTGGATTCCTTGCTCTGGAGGAGGTCAGCTATCATATCATGAGGACACTCAAGTGGCCTGTGGACAGGCTTTTACTGAAAGGAACTGAACTGACAGTCCTGTGAGTGAGCCACCTTGGAAACAAATTCTCCAGCCCCAGTCAGACTTCACATGAATGTAGCTCTGGCCAACATCTTGACTGCAACCTCATGAGAGACCTTGCGCCAGAACTGCCTAACTAAGCCACTCCAGAACTTCTGACCCACAGAAATTGTGAAGATAATAAATGTTTGTTCTAACTTACAACATATTTGGTAATTTGTTATTAGGCAATAATAATTAATGGTGATTTTAGTACTGCAAATGGCATGATGCTGTAATAGAAACCTACAATATGGGAGAGGTTTTGGAACCAAGAAGTGAGAAGAAGCTGACAAGTATTTGAGGAGAGTGATAGCAAATCTCAGTGGCTACGGGTGAGTCTTAAAGGAAAGTAAGAAAAATGTTATTTGAAACTGGAAGACAGAAAGTCCAGTGTACAGTGGCAGAAATGTTAGTAACACTGTTATCTGCAGTTATATGGAAAGTATATATGAACTGGATTATACTAACGAACTGGATAATTACTAACGTGATCTTCAGGAATAGTGTTGATGGTGATACCTGGCTTTTTTGGACTGATTATAATCAAATGTGAGGGAGATAAGCTAAAGAAAAGACTATTAAACATAAAGGAGTCAGGACTTTCTGGTTTTGAAAAGTCCCACCTTCTCCAGATAGCAAACTATCTAAAATTAAGAACTGTCCCTAGGTAGATAGCAAATCCAGAACTACCTGAGAAATTTGTAAAGATAGATTAGGGGGTAGCTCTACAATCTTTTGATTAGACCTCAGAAAAATGTAGGGGTCGCTGCCTCAGAGAACTTTAGTTAAAAAATAATACTTAAGCTTTGGATCTTTTGTCTTAGTAGTCTCAGCAGAAGACTAAGTAGAGAAGGGCATATATCAAAAATATTCATGGGTTCGACTTTTGTCTGACGCATGAGTTCTCAATAAGAGTCCTAGGAGACCCATAAGTTTTAAAAACTATTGCATAGCAGAAACAGCACGAGTTTGGACTGAAAGGGACAATATAGTACAAAATTAAAAGAGACACTTGGATTTCCAAAGTTACAGGAAAGATGCAGGCTTATAAGACTTCTCAGCTATAAGCACTGGCTACCCTTCATGAAAAAGGAAGGATGACTCAGTAGATGAAACCAAGAGACTAGGATGCAGATCCAAGAAGTATGGAGAATTATTCCCAGGACTTGATTCCCAGTCAAGGAACTACCAACCACAGCTCTGCTATATTATGGAATTTCTATGGACCTGTGTCTCTTGTAAACTCCTGTGCTTAACCTTTTTGAATGGCAGTAACTATAGCCCTCATCCTATGCCTGCATGTTGAGTATTTATGGGGCAGATGACTTGCCTCTTGAGCTCATAGGTCTTCAGGTCAACAGAAACTATATTTGAGGAACTGTATATAAAGAACACCAGAGGAGCCTCATTCACACCTGGACCTAATAGAGACGATGTGATCCTAAACTTTAAGCTGATGCTGTAACGCAGCAGTAGGGATTGTCTGACCCATGGGCTGTATAAGGTCCCCTTCAAAATCATTTGATCTGGCCCTGCCAGTGCTTTAGGGGTGAGTTAATTAAATGTTTGACCAATTATGGCAGGCTAATTCTTAAGCTGATAATTTTGAATGGCCCGAGAATCTATAATAATAAAAGCATAATATGCTAATTAGGCCAGACCTCCTTTGAGATTAAGCCGGGGCTGCGAGGGAAGCCCGGGTCCCGGGTGCCAGAGGGAAGCCAGTGCCAGCAGCTGGGGTAAGGAAGGCCTACTCTTGCACGAATTTCGTGCATCAGGCCTCTAGTAGTGTTATAAATATCCAAATGGCCCTTGGCAGAAAAAAGGTTCCCTACCCCTGTTGTAAAGGATGAGACTGTGTGAGGAGGATTTTGGGAGTGACTGGATATATGTTGTATGTGGGAAGAATGTAAAAAATTTTTGGCTGGAGGGAAAACTATGATGCTTTTAAAACAAAGCTGCATCTTTCTGTGCCAATAGCACTCTGTCAAACATGGTAAACGTTCCTAAAACTGGCTGCACTTAACATAAGAAGTATGGCAAGCACCAACCTCACCAAGTGACACAGTACAAGAAGGACAAGGATCTCTGTATGTGCAGGGAAAGCGACATTACCACAGGAAGCAGAGTGGCCACG
>NW_005876322.1:0-10192 GCF_000147115.1 Myotis lucifugus | reverse complement strand
AAACCCAATCTTTCCCCCTTCTGAGCAGTGAAAACATTTAGTTTGTATTTCTATTATAGCATCTAATGCACCTCATAGGAAACTTAGATCAATATATATTTGCCTTCTCCACTAGACTATAAATGCCCACAGAACAAGAAAAATATCAAGTTCATCTTTATATTACTTACAGAAACCTCCTATAAGAAATAATTGATACAAAGGCATATTGTTTACTACAAATTTGTGTGTTTGGAATGGTTTAGTCACTCCCTTCTTACATGTTATAGACTGAATGTTTGTGTCCCTCCAATTGCTATATCTACTAATATATCAATATGTCGAAGTCCTAACCCCCAAGGTGATGCTTTTAGAGATGGGGCTTTAGGTAATCAGGGTTAGATGAGGTCATGAGGGTGCATCCCTATTCTGATGGGATTAGTGTCCTTACCAGAAGAGACACCAGCCCTGGCCGGGTGGGTCAGTTGGTTGGAGCGTCTTCCCATGCACCAAAGGGTGGCAGATTACATTTCTGGTCAGGGCACATACCAAGGTTTCAGGTTCAATCTTTGGTCTATCCCGAGTCGGGGAGTGTTTGGGAGGCAGCTGATCAATGTCTGTCTCGGTGTCTCCATCCCTCCATCCCTCTGTCCGTCCTTCCCTCCCTCCCTCTCTCTCCCTTTAGCTCTCTCTAAAATCAATAAAAAACATATCCTCAGGTGAGGATTAGACAACAACAACGAAAGAAGAAACACCAGAGGTCCCTCTCCTTGCACACACAGGAGCGGTCGTTTGAGCACACGGACAAATGGTGGCAGGTAAAAATCAAGAGGAGAGGCCTTAGTTAGAATGAAATCTAACGTATCAGTATTTTGATCTTAGCCTTCCAGAACTGTGACCAAAAATAAAATTTCTGTTTTGGGCCACCCAGTCTACGAGTCTATGGTATTTTGTTATGACAGTCTGAGCAGATTAATACATGACATTTATCACAATTTATTATCCTACCCATCATTTTGCATGCCAGTTCTCAGGATTCTCAGAGGTTTACACATATCTATAGTATCTGCAGGAAGCAAATTAACAATAATTTATCTTAAACATGGGTTATTAAGATGAAATGAAATCAAACATGCTCTTATATATCCAAGCCATTGACAAACATTATTTGACACAACAAATGCATAAGTTAACATAGTTCTACAACAAATTAGAAGAAGCATACTATTCCAAAAAGTTTATAGGAATAATGGCCTTATATTATGTTTAATTACAAATGGGATTTATTTTTTAAATGCATTTTAAAGATTATTTTTTAAAATTGATTTGAGAGAGAGAGAGAAATATTGATTTATTGTTCCATTCTTGTATGTGTACTGACTAGAGATTGAACCCATAATTTTGGCATATCAGGACAATGCTCTAACCAACTGTGCTACCCGGCTAGGGCTAAATTTTTACATTTATTTCTCTGTAAAATATCAGACCTGTTTGCAATAATCTCATTTTCTTTTTTTTTCTTTTTTTTTCTTTTCTTTTATTTTTTTAATAATTAAATCTTTATTGTTCAGATTATTACATTTGTTCCTCTTTTTCCCCCCATAACTCCCCTCCTCCCAGTTCCCACCCCACCCTCCGCCCTCACTCCCCACCCACTGTCCTCATCCATAGGTGCATGATTTTTGTCCAGTCTCTTCCCACATCTCCCCCACCCCTTTCCCCACCAAGCATAGTCAGTCCATTCCCTTCTATGTCCCTGATTCTATTATAATCACCAGTTCATTCTGTTCATCAGATTATTTATTCACTTGATTCTTAGATTCACTTGTTGATAGATGCATATTTGTTGTTCATAATTTGTATCTTTACCTTTTTCTTCTTCCTCCTCTTCTTAAAGGATACCCTTTCAGCATTTCATATAATACTGGTTTGGTGGTGATGAACTCCTTTAGCTTTTCCTTATCTGTGAAGCTCTTTATCTGACCTTCACTTCTGAATGATAGCTTTGCTGGATAAAGTAATCTTGGTTGTAGGTTCTTGGCATTCATCACTTGGAATATTTCTTGCCATTCCCTTCTGGCCTGCATAGTTTCTATTGAGAAGTCAGCTGACAATCTTATGGGTACTCCCTTGTAGGTAACTAACTGTTTTTCTCTTGCTGCTTTTAAGATTCTCTCTTTGTCTTTTGCTCTTGGCATTTTAATTATGATGTGTCTTGGTGTGGTCCTCTTTGAATTCCTTTTGTTTGGAGTTCTCTGTGCTTCCTGGACTTGTAAGTCTATTTCTTTCACCAGGTAGGGGAAGTTTTCTGTCATTATTTCTTCAAATAGGTTTTCAATATCTTGTGCTCTCTCTTCTTTTGGCACCCCCATAATTCGGATGTTGGTATGCTTGAAGTTGTCCCAGAGCTCCTTACACTATCTTCATATTTTCGGATTCTTTTTTCATTTTGCTTTTCTGGTTGGGTGTTTTTTGCTTCTTCGCATTTCAAATCTTTGACTTGATTCTTGCACTCCTCTGGTCTGCTGTTGGGAGTCTGTATAATATTCTTTATTTCAGTCAGTGTATGCTTACTTTCTAGTTGGTCCTTTATCACACCATCGAGGGTCTCATTAGATTTCCTGTACATCTCATCAAGTTTATCGACAGACTCTAGAAGCCTCTTGAGAGACCTCAAAAGTGTGGTTTTGAATTCTATATCCAGTAGCCTGCTTTCCTCTGGTTCTGTCCTTTGTGGCCTGTTTCTTTGTCTTGGCATTTTTTTATGCTTCACTGTGTCGATAGAGTGGCTTTCCGTGTTAAGTGTCCCAATTACCTGAGGTAGACACTCTTGGTGCACCCCCTTGTGGTCTCTGTGAGCAGTCTTGTTGTAGTCAAGCCTTGATTGTTGTAGGTAATTACTACTTGACCTCCAGGCCAACTGGCTGTCAATCTCATTTTCTTACCTTCTTTTGTTTTATCTACTAGTTTAACACTTGAATCCCATATCCTAATTTAAACCACTTTGAGACTGCCAGGTTGTTGAAATGAATATTTATGGGTTTTGTTTTCATATGTCACCATATCTAATTTCTAGCTACATTAATTAAAATATAAATGTCTCAATAAAAAATTAAAAAGGATTAGAAAAAAGTAATGTTTTTTAAAGGCTCCCAACACTCCCTCTACATTATCTTGAATACAAAACTGCTGTGCTGTAGGGTTTGCATAGAGATGCCAAATAGGTGAAATGCAAATCAGAAGCAAGTCATTGACAGATAAATTAAATAGTCATGATGTGAATATTGAGTTTAGGCAAGCATCGCAGTCTATTGGCGCCAAGCTAGATTTCTTGTCCTGTACAAAAATGTTATGTTGCTCTTGTTAAGCAGTCATCCATCTAAGTGACTTCAAGGCCCTTAAGACCTGCATAGGCAAAGCTCATCTATCAGTCACTTCACTTCAGTCAGAGCCACAGCAGGTACCATAATAAAGCTCAGCCCACATAGTCTGATCATTTGGTTACAGAAACACATTTAAAATCTCAGTTTTGTTGTAATTTTATAGTGATAGGCCAGCTGGTCTTCATTAAGAACTCTTTTTGATGTGTTAAGGCCTAGCAATGGACTCTGATACAAAGATCAGCAGAATAGGTGAAGTTTTGGAGGAAGACTCCAAATGATTTATGCTTGGTCTTTTGTTTGACTTCAGTGCGAATAAAGGGAAGAAATGGTTTTCTAATAACTAAATGCAGTGGTGCTTTTCATCCACCACAGAATGTTTCCAAAGCAAGAGAAAGTGGCAGAACCCATAAAATTACAAACAATAACAGAAGCAATTTTAAATTCAAAAAGGTGGTTCTGCTGCACATATTTAACCCATATATTAAATCTCACCTTATACAGTAACTAGAGGCCTGGTGCACAAAATTCGTGCACTCGGGGGGGGGGTGTCCCTCAGCCCAGCCTGTGCCTTCTTGCAGTCCGGGAGCCCGCGGGGGAGGCCTGATTGATGGCTAGGCCCCTCGGCAGTTCCCATCCTTAGCGCTGCTGCCGAAGAAGCAGGAAGAAGCTTCCAACAAACACCGCTGCGCTCCCCCAGCGTGGAGCCCGCCTTTTGGGCTAAAATGGCCCCCCCCCCGGGGGGGCCGCCCGCCACCCGGGGGCAGCTTTTGCTGCCCCTGTGGTCAGTGCACATCATAGCAACTGGTCGTTCTGCTGTTCGGTCAATTTGCATATTAGCCTTTTATTATACAGGATTTTGAATAACAGATTTAAATGTTAAAAATTAAGTTAAACCATCTGTTTGGCATCATATCAACAAATAACTATTCTATAACTCCATTAAAGATTATTTTGGTTAAAAATAACTATAATGAAAAGAAAAAAATTAAAAATTAAAAAATAACTAAAATGATAATTACAAAAATACATTTATAATGGTAACATTTATTCTTCAAAATAATTTAAAGAGTAATGCAGTTTCAATAAAAATAGCCACTAATGGAAAGGAAAAATTTGTCTTTTCTGTGATGTTAAAGAAAATCTCACCACACAAGAATTGAAAATGCATTTTTGAAATCAACAATAATAGATAAAGAGACCTAAGAAATACTTTAAATTTATAAAACTATAATACATTTAAAAAATTGGAGTAATTGTATACAAATAAGCAGTGAAACCAATGTAATAGAAACTTCAAAATACTTTAAAACAAAAGAAAATAGCCATTGACCACTCAAAAATATGCTGGACACTTCTTGTATATTTTTCCTTTAACATTATAGTAAAACAAGAGGCTTGATGCACGAAATTCATGCAAGGGGCTCGGCCCCTGCCTGCCGCGGTGGCTGGGGGCCTCTGCCTCAGCCTTGGCCACCGTGGCTTTATCCGGAAGGTCATCTGGAAGGACATCCAGAAGGATATCTGGTCTAATTAGTATATTATGCTTTTATTATTATAGATTACGTAAAATTATGAAGTAAGGCAAAATAATTGTGCCTATTTTAAATTCAGAAAAAACTGAAACTATTAATAAGGTAGATCCTTTTTTCCCCT
Organism: Myotis lucifugus; assembly: GCF_000147115.1. Taxonomy (NCBI): domain Eukaryota; kingdom Metazoa; phylum Chordata; class Mammalia; order Chiroptera; family Vespertilionidae; genus Myotis; species Myotis lucifugus. The sequence goes on along the minus strand of NW_005876322.1, from coordinate 5,177 downwards.
CAAACAGCTTTATTAAAGTAAATTAATATACAATATTAAAGTGTAAGAATTGAATCCTCAACAAAATATTAGTGAACTAAGTTCAACAGTACATTAACAGGAGCATAAACCGTGATCAAGTAGGATTTATTCCTAGGATGCAAGGATGATTTTTTATATACAAATCAATAAATATGACATACCACATTAGCAAAAAAACAACAAAAAATCACATGATCATCTCAATCAATGCAGAAAAAGCATCTGACAAAATTCAACATCTTTTCATGATACAAACTCTTTACAAATTGGTTATAAAAGGAGCCTACTTCAACATAATAAAGGTCATATATGACAAGCTCACAGCTAACATCATACTCAATATTGAAAAGCTAAAATTCTTTCTCTAAGATCAGGAACAAGACAAGGATGCCAATTCTTTATACTTCTATTTATTATAGTACTGTGAGTCCTAACTAGAGCAATTAGGCAAGAAAAAGAAATAAAAGGCTTCAGACTGGAGGGGAAGAAGTAAAATTGTCTCTATTTGCAGATGACATGACGTTATATAGAAAACCCAAAAGAATCCATTAGAAACATCTGTTAAAACTAATAAATGAATACAGTGAAGTTGTAGAATACAAAATCAATATTCAAAAATCAGCTGTGCTTCTATACACTAAAATAAACTACCAAAAAGATAAATTAAGAAAACAATCCCTTTTATAATCTCAACAAAAATAATGCTAATAGTTAGAAATAAATTCAACCATGTATGTAAAAGATCTGTACACTGAAAATTATAACACTGATAAAAGTAATTGATGAAGAAAAATAAATGGAAAAATATTATGTCTTCATGAGTTGGAAGATGAGTATTGTTAAAATGTACATACTTCTCAAAGAGATCTACAGACTCAATGCAATCCCTATCAAAATTCCAATGAAATTATTCACAGAAATAAAACAAACAGTTTTAAAATTCATATAGAACCAAAAAGGACCCCAAATAGCCAAAGCAACCTTGAGAAAGAAGAACAAAGCTAAAAGCATCATACTTCCTGATTTCAAACTATATTTAAAAGCTACCGTAATTAAAAATGTATGATATTGGCATAAAAAGACACATATATGAATGGAACAGAACAGAGAGCCCAGAAAGCAAGACATATATATGGGTCATTAACTTTTGACAAAGGAGCTAAAGGGGAAAGAATAGTCTCTTCAAAAATGGTGTAGGTGAAATAGGATATCTACGTGCAAAAGAATGAAACTAGACTCCTATATTGAATAATACACAAAAAACAAACTCAAACCCCAAAACTAAAGCATTATCTTACATCATACAAAAAAATAAAATCTAAAATGAAAAAAACAGGATTTTAATATAAGACCCCAAGCCATAGATCTCCTAGAAGAAAACATAGGGGAAAACCTATTTGACAACAGACTTGGCAATGATTTCTTGGATTTAATATCAAAGAAAATGCAACAAAAGCAAAAATAAATACAGGGGCCTACTTCAAACTAAAAAGGCTTTCCACCACAAAGAAAACTATCAAAAAAAATGAAAGGCATCTATGAAATAGGGAAAAAAATGTTTGCAGGCCACATATCCAACTAAGAATTAATACCAAAAATATACAAGGTACACATACATCACAATAGTAAAAAGCCAAATAACCCAATTAAAAAATGAGCAAAGCACCTGCATACATAGACAATTTTCCAAAAAAGACATACAAATGGCCAACAGATACATGACAAAGTGCTCAACATCATTAATGCAAATCAAAATCACAATGAGATATTAACTCACACCTGTTAGGATGTCTATTATCAAGAAGACAGGAGATAACAAATGTTGGTGAAATTGTGGAGAAAAGGGAACTCTTATTGGTGCAAATGTAAACTGGTCTAGCTACTATAAAAAACAGTATGGAGGTCTTTTAAGAAATTAAAAATAGCCCCTCTCTTCCTTGGTGCTGCCTGCAGAGGTGGCAGCCATCTCCTACTTGATACCTGTCTCTTTTAAAGGCACCATGGCTGTCCCCAGACCCCTCATGAAACCCCAGATTGTCAAAAAGAGGACCAAGAAGTTCATCCGGCACCAGTCAGACTGATATGTCAAAATTAAGTGGAAATGGAGGAAACCCAGAAGGACTGACAATAGGATGCATAGAAGATTCAAAGGCCAGATCTTGATGCATTAGTTATGGGAGCAACAAGAAAACAAAGCACATGCTGTCCAGTGGCTTTGGGAAGTTTTTGGTCCATAACATCAAGGAGCTTGAAGTGCTGCTGATGTGCACAAGTCTTACTGTGCTGAGGTTGCTCACAACATCTTCTCAAAGAACCGCAAAGCCACTGTGAAAAGAGCAGCCCAGCTGGCCATCAGAGTCACCAATCCCAATGCCAGGCTATGCAGCAAAGAAAATGAATAGATAGATTGTGTACACATTGTATTTGTGTTAATAAAATCATAAAATTCTGTCCCCCAAAAAAGAAATTAAAAATAGAACTACCATATTATCCAGCAATCCCACTTCTGGGCATGTGTCCAAAAGAAACAAAATCACTATCTTGAAAAGGTGTCTGCATTTCCATGTTCATTGGGGTTCATGGTACTATTCATCAAGATAGCCAATGAAACCCAAGGCTTGTAATTCTCAGGAAGCGTGGTTTCAAATAATGTAGCATAAAAATACAAGAAGCAAAAATTTCAAGAAATACAATGAGAAATCTACATTAGACTATATAAATTATCTTGGCATACCACAGACCAAACAAATAAAAAATAGAATTTGGGTGACATAATCCTATATAATAAAAGGCTAATATGCAAATTGACCGAATGGCAGAACAAACGGTCGCTATGATGCGCACTGACCACCAGGAGGCAAATACTCAATGCAGGAGCTCAGGGCTGGCAAGTGCAGCAGCAGTGGTGGGAGCCTCTCCTGCCTCAGTGGCAGTTGGACATCCCCCAAGGGCTCCCAGACTGCAAGAGGATGCAGGTCAGGCTGAGGAACCCTCCCTCCCCGAGTGCATGAATTTCTTGCACAGGGCCTCTAGTTAACAATAATAAGTGTGTATTGTACTCTCTGTCCTAAAAAAATAACATATTTCTTTTCAAGAATTTATATTGCATTAAACAATAACTCCAGTACATAACCCAAATTAGAAATAGTTGCACATAAATCATAAAAAAATGAATCAAAACTATAAATAAACTATAACTATGGAAACTAAAAAAAATATTCCCCTAACTAATAATTAAATTCAATATGTATCACAGTGACTTTCTTTTCTAATTATGTTTCTGAACTCATATTTGACTGATCTAAATCTGTGGAAATTCTGGGAAGTCTGAGTCAAAGGGAGGTTCCTTAAGAGAGATTGCCTCCTTGGTGAAGGGAAGCTAACTATCTAATTTTCCATGCATGTGGGCAGTGCCATTGAAATCCCAAACCTGTGTGCAGAAGGGATTTTACAAATTCTCAGGCCTCTTTGGGAAGAGTTGGAGGCAGAGAGGGGCAGGATACTTCTTTTTCTCCTATCCAGAACAGAGGTTAAGAGAACTGTGTTTTCCTATTGGCTTCATTTGCCAGTATATAGATATTTTTTTTCTAGCTCACTCTAACTAAAGGATCTTCTGATGTGTGAACAAAGTCATGGTTCTAACTTTCCACCATGTGTGAGTCCTAAGCCTTTCAGCCTATTCATGCAGCTCTAGAAAACCAAGACTTCACATTCCTTGGCATGGCAAACTCCCACAGCAGGACAGTTGCTTCCACACACTGACTCGCAATTTGCTTTTCACCATTATGTACTTTTCTGGACTGAGGGATTTCCTTTTGTTTCTATGCCCTACAAAAGGCATTTAGAAATATTTCTTTTCTGTGTTTTAGTCATGATGTCTAGTTAATCTCTAGGATGGGGATTTAAAAAATAAATACATTTTGGGAGGCTTTAATCATGTAATATTGTAATCAATATTAAATTACAAATAAAATTATAATTTAATATAATCATACAATATTGGGAATACAGTTCTAAGTTTTAATATTTGTAACTGGTTAGCCATTTTTTCAAAAGTAGAAGTCAAGCATAGACACTCATTTAGTTAAAGGTATTGAAAAGCACACTTAAAAAAGACATTTATTACACAGCAGTCCAATTTTGCTCTTGGAAACAATTTTCTTTCAAGCAAACTTATTATTGTTTTCTGTCTCTCTTGTTTCTTCAGCCTCTAGATTTCCTGTTCCAGAATAATAAATACCTCCTTGCTCTGGAGAGAGTAGAGCTTGTCAGTTTCTCTGTTGCTGACAAGTAGATGCCTTGTTCATAACCAACTCACCTTTTCTTTAAATATATATTTTTATTGATTCAGAGAGAGGGAAAGAGAGATAGAAACATTAATGATGAGAGAGAACCACTGGTTGGCTGCCTCCTGCGCACCCCACATTGGGGATCGAGCCTGCATGTGCCCTGACTGGAAATGAAATCATGACCTCCTGGTTCAGCGGTCGCCAACCTTTCGGACCTCACGGACCACCAGTGGTCCGCAGACCACCGGTTGGCAACCGCTGTCTGGTTCAAAGGGTGATGCTCAACTATTGACCCATGCCAGCCAGGCCATTTCACCTTTTATTTGAACATTCCTCGCCTCCCGAAATCTCTCTTACCCTGAATGGAAAGAAACCCCACTTATCAGAAACCTAGTTTTTACTTCTGTCTGATGGCCTTATGACCTACCTGCCATTTCCCTTGTTGCCTGGGTCCTGATTTTGAAATTACTTTTATACTCATATATCTGTGGCTTAATCCTTGTATTACTAAACTCTGATTTTATTCTGTTTTGAGACTGGTTATCCCTTGCCCTAGGGATTCCCTGGGTTTTCTGCCTCTGTTTTTTCTCATTCCGTCTGTCATACTGCCACCTACTCTGCAGGTGGACAATAGACATTTACCTCCGATGACTACAGCAGTCCCCCTTATCTGGGGGGATCATCCCAAGATCCCCATTGAATGCCTGGAACCTTGGATCATACCGAACCCTATATACACTAGATTTTTCCATTATACATACACAGCAATAAAGTTCAATTTATAAATTAGACACAGTAAGAGACTAGCAATAATAGCTAATAATAAAACAATTATAACAATATCCTATAATATCCTATAATAAAAGT
>NW_005876321.1:0-10192 GCF_000147115.1 Myotis lucifugus | reverse complement strand
AATTTGTACACTGCATGAGGAGGCTCCCCTAAAACATGAAGAATAACTTTAGCGCTAGCGTGGTTTGGCTCAGTGGATAGAGCTTCGGCCTGCGTACTGAAAGGTCCCAGGTTCAATTCCAGTCAAGGGCACATGCCCGGGTTGCGGGTTCCATCCCCAGTAGGGGGCGTGCAGGAGGCAGCCAATCAATGATTCTCTCATCATTGATGTTTCTCTCTCTCTCTCCCTTCCTCTCTGAAATCAATAAAAATATATATGTTTTTTAAAGTAATTAAGAAAAAAGAATAACTTTACAACCAACTCCATCACGTCCGCCAGCTTCTGTTTGCCCCTGTCCCATCTTCTAGTACTAAGTGCGTGTCACCTGTAATCCACTTCCCAGGGGGACCTTGCAGCCATGGGGTCTTGCCACGAAGGAGTGGATTAGCAATGCCTCTACTGGGGTGTGGAACAGCGAGAGGGAGGGTGAGGAGGTACTGACAAGCATAATAAATCTCCTGATTATTATTCAGTGATTGAGCATGGACCTATGAACCAGGAGGTCATGGTTAGATTCCCGGTCAGGGCACATGCCCAGGCTGCAGGCTGGATCCCCAGTGTGGGGTGTACAGGAGGCAGTCAATCAATGATTCTCTCTCATACTAATGTTTCTCTCTCTCTTTCCCTTCCTCTCTGAAATCAATAAAAATATGTATATTTTTTAAATACATTCTTGCCCTAGTCAGTGGATAAAGCATCGGCCTATGGACCAAAGGGTCCCGGGTTCGATTCTGGTCAAGGGCATGTACCTCGGTTTCAGGCTCCTCCCCAGCCCAGGCCCTGGTCAGGGCTTGTGCAGGAGGCAACCAATCGATGTGTTTCTCTTACATCGATATTTCTCTCTGTCTTTCCCTCTCTCTAAAAATCAATGGGAAAATACCAAGTGAGGATTAAAAAAAAGAAGAAGAAAAAATACATTCCTAAGAATTCTTTGCACTCAAGAATATAAATTTGGGGGGGGGGGCAAGCTAGAAGGAGTCAATGGGGGGAAAGAGGGCTATCTGAAACACTTTCAACAATAAAGATTTAAGAATAAAATATTAAGATTATACATTTTAATGATTAGACAACTCGTGAATATATTCTGACTCTGCCTCTTCCCTGTGTCCCCATCCCTTGCCCCTCAAACTCCTCTCCTGTAGAGTCACAGTCCGGGCTCTGCAGGTGTTTTTCTCTCTCTCTGCCCAGCCCCCCTCCCATTACAGCAAGGCAACTACAAACTGAATAGTCCATGAAGTGCCAGCACACTAAAGCGAAAAGAAGCCACCTTAACAATCACACACATCTTCCAAAAGCTGTTATAATCCTTCTATCTTACACAAAGTGCTTAATCCTTCCCAATAATGCATAGAAATAACTAATTAAGTCAGCTTGCCATTCAGTAAATTGGCTTTAGGGGAATTGGCCTTCTTCCCCCAAGAAAACAGCTATGTAACTAACCGATCCCTTACTCCTGGTCGCCACTCCAGGAATAACCTCAGCCCCGTGCCCCAGCCAAGCTGGCTGGAGCCCTGACTCCCCTCGCCCAGTATCCTATCAGCTCCTTCCTGAAAGTTCACACTGGAGTATACGGTATACATCCTGGAATCAATTTAGAGGCTGTAGGTCCTGAATGCCAACTTGAAATGCCAGCGAACATGGAGAAACCCATCCCCCTGGGAAGCCCCACCACGAAGCCCACCTGTCCCTGTGGAGCAGGTCCCTTGGCTCTGGGTCTTCAGAATCCAGACAGTGAGCCTGACTCTGTCTTGTTCGCTGTTGTATCCTTATCATCCAGCAGAGTGTATGGCACATGGTAAGTACATAATAAAAGTTTGAGGAAACATGAAAAGAGTGAATAAATAAATGAAAAAAACGAACAATGTTGTTGAGGACACATTCTGCAACTCTCAGCGCCCCACCCCCCCACTTGAAGGTAGCTCCCTAATTTTTATATATATATATAATTTTTTTAATTTTTTTATTTTATTTTATTTTTAGAATTTAGTGCTAGGAAATACTTCATTTCCTTGGAGAAACAGGTTGAGTTTTTGTTGTTGTTTTATTTTTGTTGTTTTTCTTTCTGTAAATAAGAACCACATAATTAATTTTCACTTTGCCTGTATAGAAATACAGAGCTAACTTTGAGGTCAAATTGTAGCAGTTATTTAGGTCCTCCTTATGTTTGTTTTTCCCTGCCTTTTGTTTTGGTGGGGTTTTTTTGTTTTTTTACTTCTTATTGACATATAATATCTGACCTTATATTTGTTGTGGTCATATTAAATCTTTTGTGAATAAAGTAGGAAATGAACAAGTTTAAACACCTAAGTCAATAAATAAGCAAGCAAGCTAAAACTCAGAAGTGTACTTTTTAAGGACCTTTTTATACACACACAAATAAAAACAATTTTGAAATTCAGGACTTCTCAAGCACAGGATTTTTTTTTTTTTAACGGGCATATTCATTATATATCTCCACTTGAATTGTTCCCTTTTTTTCCATTTTCGACAAGATTTTCTTCCTCTCCAATGGCCAGAATTCTTGGCTATAGGAGACTGAATTGCCTTCAAATTGTCTTCCTGTATATATTTAAGATAAAAATGCCTGTTTCTACTTGTATTGCTTTTTTTTAATATATTTTATTGGTTTTTTACAGAGAGGAAGGGAGAGGGATAGAGAGTTAGAAACATCGATGAGAGAGAAACATCGATCAGCTGTCTCCTGCACACCTCCTACTGGGGATGTGCCCACAACCAAGGTACATGCCCTTCACCGGAATCGAACCTGGGACCTTTTGTCCGCAGGCCGACGCTCTATCCACTGAGCCAAACCAGTTAGGGCCTTGTATTGCTTTTTATCTTGGGTTTTCAAGGTCTCAGAGGAACTTTGGTCCTAGACTATTCTGGAGGGTGAGCAGGAAGGGGATTGAAGAGATGGAGAAATTCTGTTACATTTACAAATCTGAACGACTAAGCTGTGGTCAAAACAGTTGCATGATGTACATGGGCAAAATTCTTAGAACAGAAATGACTGAAATGTTTGGGAAATATTTGCAGAATCTCGCTGTGATTATAACAGTGACTCTGTCAAGTGTTTCAAGTAACATAGCTGTGCAAGCATTTCTACACATGTTTCTGTTGGGTAGCATTTTCCCAGTGATGAAGGATTTGTTAAAATTCCAAACACTAGTCTCTCCAAGATATTTAAAAAGAAATATTTCTGTATTTTGAAATGTCTGCCAACAAATACAACAGCCAAAAAAAAAAAAATGTTGGCTGTTAAGATGAGAACTTTATTTCTGAAATGTACTATTCCTTTGGAATAATATTTGCCAATTTCAAATGGCAGCTGCAGAAATGCTTTCACACTCAACTTAATTTACCATTAAAAATGGGCAAAGGCAGAGTGGTTTGCTTTTTCCTTTTGGCCTGCACTCCTATAATTGACCCAAATTGCACACGCCTTTATGAACCGATGCACCAGCTGCTGCTTGGCCAGGTACCCTTTCTCTTTAACTGTGTTCACTTACAGAGGAAAATAGCAAAGGTGACCTTTTTCATTTAAGGGTCTGTTTTGTCTTATAATGACCACATGCCAACACAGTCCTCAACCACATGTACGTGATTGCTAAGTTTCTTGCTTAATTTAGAAGCTTTCTGCCCCAATTTTATTCGAATATTCAGTCTTAAGATAAATGTAAAACAGGAACCAAATTCAAAGAGAGTTGAGAGTCTTAGATGACACCATATTCATTCATTCATTCACTTAACAAATATTGATTGCATACTTACTACCTGCCAGGCAATGTACCAGGCACTGGGGATACAATCTATCTATCTATCTATATATATACAGTGGGGCCTTGGCTTACGAGTTTAATTCGTTCCGTGATGGAGCTCGTAACTCATATTACTCGTATGTCAAATCAAAAAGTGAATGAGTGAGACACGTGATGCTGAGCTGATGTTGTGGCGTTCACTGTGTCGTTCGCTGCGCCAACTAGCGGTGGGGTATCTGAAGCTGGCTCGTAACCCGAATTTTAGCTCGCAACTCAAAGCAAAAAATCGGCTGAGAGACAGCTCGTATCTCGAAAAACTCGTTAGTCGGGACACTCGTAAGTCAAGGCCCCACTGTAAAAGGTTAATATGCAAAGTGTCCCCTTAGGAGTTTGACTGGGAGACCGGGAGTTCGATCAATCGCTATGACGTGCACTGACCACCAGGGGGTGGTGCAGAACATAGCGGGCAACCAGAGGCTGAGGTGAGGCGCTGAGGGAGCAAGGGAAGGAGGAGGCAAGGAGGCGGGGAATCTGATCAGTCCTGATGGCTGGCCAGTTGTAGGGACCCTACCTGTGCACGAATTTCGTGCACCGGGCCTCTAGTGATGAATAAGTAGGAAAGGCTTTCTGGAGACAGAAGCAGAGTGCTTGGGAAGCTTAAACAACAACACTAGCTAATGGCCTGGGGAATCTGAGAAGGCAAAGCTTGTCATAACAGACATAAATGGAAAGGAGCGATTTTTAACTTCCTACCCTCAAGGTTTTCCTGCTAAAGCAGGTAAAATCTAGCAAACGTAAACTGATGAATGAGAAGGCCGCCCAGGACAAGTAGATCTTGTCAAATTGTAAACCATGAATAAGTGCAAAAATAAGTTTGTTCCTCTAAGCCACCACCACAACAGACTTCCACCCATAACAGATCTAGGTATTTTTAAAGGGTGAAAAGGAATCCTTTAAATCGAAATTACTCATCCTGTAAACATAAAAGGCTGAACTATAATTCAAATGTATTTTTCTATAAAAGGAATATATATTTCATTTACTTTTAAGAGGATTTTGTACTTTAATGTTTATTAAAGTAATTTTTAATGTTACAGAAACCTTAAAAAATTAATAAAAGCTACCCAACGGCCCACCATCCAAATATCATCATTCCTAATACCATGGTGAATTTTTAGACTATTGTTTATCTCTAACATAGTTTTTTTGTTTTATTTGTAGAGTTGTAATTATGCCACAAATAATTTTTTATTCTGATAAATATGAAGCACTAGCATTTCCTTGTTATTAGTCTCCATAAACTTCATTTTAATATCTGCACTGTAGGTTGATGGTCATAAAAATTTGAATTGGTCTCTCCCAAAACATTCCCCCACCAAAAAAAGAACCCCCCCACAAAACAGGGGGGTGGGGTGGGAAGGTGTCCTGTTGGTTAGCCTTCATTCATTTATCATTAGTGAGTAATTTACCCAAAGAGTATTAATGTACATACAGCTTGTCTACTTCAGGGACCATGCAGGGTGGTCAGCAAGATAATCAATCCTTAAAATAATGGTCTCCAAAACAAGAAGGAGACATATTCCCTCACTTGATTTTATTCCTGGCCATTGTTACCTCTGCGCTTCAGCTCTGCTCTGTGCAGATTAAATCAAATAATTGAGTTGTATGAGACTAATTCCTAGAAGGGCAGGAATGGTGAATAGGCAGCAGTAACAAGAAACCAGACTTGCCTGGTTGGTATGGCTCAGTAGTTGAGCACTGACCTACGAATCAGAAGGTCATGGTTCAATTCCTGGTCAGAGCACATGCCTGGGTTGTGGGCTCCATCCCAGTGTAGAGCATATGGGAGGCAGCCAATCAGTGAGTCTTTCTCATCATTGATGTTTCTATTTCTCTCTCCCTCTCCCTTTCTCCCTGAAATCTATAAAAATATTTTATATATATAAAAAAAGAACCCAGCCCTAGCCGTTTTGGCTCAGGGGATAGAGCGTCGGCCTATGGACTAAAAAGTCCCGGGTTTGATTTTGGTAAAGGGCACATGCTTGGGTTGTGGGCTCAATCCCAGTAGGGGGCATGCAGGAGGCAGTCAATCAATGATTCACTCTCATCATTGATGTTTCTCTCTCTCTCTCTCTCTCTCTCTCTCTCTCTCTCTCTCTCTCTCTCTCTCCTCTCTCTCTCCCTTCCTCTCTGAAATCAATAAAAAACAAAAGAAATAAACAAAAAAACCCAGACTCATCTGAGCTGGAACATAACCGAATCTCACCGCAAGATCCCTGCCCACGGTGAGGGAAGGACCAGCACACGACAGCTGCTCGCTGGCTATCAAGCACGGCCAGTGCCTCCCGTGCAGGCCTGGGTTACCCAAGCCGCACTAAGTCTAGCCTGGGAGGCTGAACGGCCTCGGGAGGAGGCAGTGTCATGTCACAGGTTACTCCTGGACTAGTGGTTTAGTAGATCTGAGTTCCAGGCCTTGTTCCGGTCCAAGCACAGAGAATGCATTTCACATATCTAAACCCTAACATAAGGGTGGAGCTAGACATTCTCTAAGAGTCCTTCTGGCCAAATCAATCTGTGGTTTTATGTTGCTATCAAAAGCAGGGCTCACAGTCCACAAAAGGGCCAAATCCAACCATCATATGACTTTCTAAGCATTATTTCAAACACCAGGAATGAAGAAAAAACAGTTCCTTGCTGCTCTAGAAGTTATGTATCTCCCAGGTCAGTTACTGAGCTATTCTGAGTTGTGACCAATCTCCAGTCTGGCTGGGAGTTGAGCTCGGGACCCTCCAGAAGGACAATCCGCTGTGTCCTCTTCCATGGGGGTTATCTGGCCAAATCGAATCTGCCTTCTAACAGAAAAGTTCAACGTATCGCCTTATATGACTGTGGATCGCACTCTGGTTATACAACATTCTCTGTCAACATGGAAACTAGAGGATAAAGTATCTTTATTACTGAAACATTATTTTCACTAAATGATTATTTCCATGCTGTTAGGATTTTCTTTGTAAATTCTTTAATAATGAGAGAATAGTCCATACCATTTAAAAAACACAACATTAGCAAGACTACCTCAATAAGTACAAGATATTCTGTCAAACAATTTAGACACCTACTGACAAAATACAAAATTGATATACATCCAATAGGTAAACAAACTTTGCACTTAACAATTGGCTTTGCATCTACAACATGTTCTCTTTTTACTATATTTTTTCATTACAGTTTACATTCAATACTATTTTGGATTAGTTTCAGGTGTACAGCATAGTAGACAACCACATACTTTACAAAGTGTTCCTCGCCCCATATTTCCAGTACCCATCTGGCCCCATACATCACAATGTATTCTTAAAATCACCTCTATCCTATCTACCTCTTGAAATCAAAGTCTATGATTTTCTTTTTTAAACAAGAAACAAGTGGATAACAGAGCACACATTCCACCCTGTCTTACAGAATTAATCTTACAAAAATAAACAAAATCCTTATCTGAAGATCATGAAGCCAAAAAACACACACACAAAAGTACCACCAGCTCTCAATTACCCAAGCACACACATTCCTTCTGGTGTGTTAGTCACAGCCCCTCCCTCAGCCAAGGGCATTAGACAGGGGATGAGTTGGTGTGTCTGCCCCTGCGCATGCCTTTGAATGCGGTGAGCCCAGCAGTGCATTTGGAGTCCTGTTCGAGACAGAGGCAGTGGGAGTGTTAAGGCTACTTTTGTCCTGTGAAACGTGTCCATGCTAGCACAGCACAGGTGGTTGTGGGGCTCAGCCACTTAACTATAAAGCAACAGGGACCCATGTGGGCACAGAAGTGGGGGGTGGTCAGGACACAACTAAGAAAATCAGCATCCATTCAACCTGCTTATTCTGGGAACTCATCCCTCAGCTTCCATTCAGTGTTCAATCAACGTAGGCTGAGTATCTCGAATGGACACATAGCTGACTGCATAACAAACAGCTCTACCCTCAACAACCCATGGCGCCCGGATTCAAAATAGAAAGGTGACTTCACTTCCGGCCAAGAGGAGTTACTGGGTCCGGAGTTAACCTTCTAGAAAGTTTCAAAAAATAAAGGAAACAATTATCTTGAGACTGCACAGACAGTACAAGAGTGTCATCATTCTGAGGAGGGAAACAAGCGAGGCAAGCCCCACGTCTGCCTGTGCGTTCCACCTGGAGACAGTGTGCAGACCCCAGCACCTCAGGGGACACCAAACCGAGCCCGCAACCTCACTGGGATCGCCACTCAGAAAGGCCGATGGGAGCCGAGAAGGAAGCAAGGTTGGGTAGAGGAAGAAGCTGAGCTGCAAGCGGGCTCCTGAATAGCCTCCCCCAACCCCACAGTGAGCTCTGGAGGTTAAAGGGCCCTTAGAGTCGTCCTAAAATGGGCCTACATGGCCTGGCCCATACCCTCACCTCATCAGTCACTGGATGTGGGACCCTCATCCCCACCCCACCCCTGGGAAGGGGCATAACCCCGGTGAGGTGGTGCATCAATGCTGAAGCTCTCCAAGAGGCTGAAAATACCCCCAGAAGCTGGGTGATCAGCCCCTCATTGAAGGGAGATCTGAACAGCACAACAGTGTCCACTACAGTGAGCTACTGGCATCGCCGGTCTAGTCATTTTACTTCCCTGCCTGAAATACTTCAGAGGTTCCCATCAACTGCACACCATTCGAGGCTCTTCCCACTTAATCCCCAATCTCTTGACTCACTTCACATAGGCCCAAGGCTGCAAACACAGCCAATGAATGGAGGCTCTCTTGCACGTCCCAAGCGTTCTCTCACTTTTCGGTCTTTGCACCTGCTGTTTCTCCTACTGGAGCCCCGACAGAGTGAGGCGATCTGCCTTTGTGCCCCCTATGCACCCCACACCTCCAACTCTGCACAAATACCACAGCCGTCAGCTCTACATGTCTGAGACCCCGACTGGACCGGGAGCTCCTTCAGCCACCACTTCTTCTTTACACCCACAGCACCAAACACCAGAAGCTACTGATGCAAGTAGCTACTAAACAAACGTGCAAGAAGCTAACGGAGGGAGGGAGGGATACAACCATTAAGCAATGTCCACCAGGTACCTCCTACCTGCAACTGTGCTGAGTCACCTTCCCTGCCCCTGCTGTGCCCTCTTGCTCTCAATCCTAGAAATGTTACCTTCACTGTGGTCTGTGGCAGGGCCTGTTTGTTTCCATTTAATTTACTCTCAATAGCAGGCCTTGTCTGACATGGCCTAGGAGTGCGGAGAGGCTCAGGCTGCTCTCTGGCCCTGACATCCTGCCTGTGGCTCTTCTCCACACTTCGACCCGTGTGCCTGTTTCTCAACTCAAGGACCACGCTAAGAAGACCCACCCCTCATCTCTCTACAGGGCTATCTACCACTCAATACCCCTTCACAAGATTCTCTTCCTGATGCCACAATATAAGCTTTTCATTTCAAAATAATTCACTAGCTTCTTCTATTGTAAGCAACAGAAACAGGATTACATTTACATTTCATTACAGAAAACATCAGGCTCTGGTGTAGCATTTGTTTCCAAATTCAGAATACCTCTGTAGGGAAGGGACATGCATCACCTAATATAATTTCTTTTTATTTTTTTCATTTTCAGCCTTTATTATTAACTGGCCCATCTTCATACCTAGAATAAAATGAATCTTGTACTTAGACTAACATAAAAGTAAAAAAACTCTGAAGCTTTGCAATGCCCAGAGATTATGAACCTCAAAGGAAACTTCATTTGGGTTCAATATGTTCATAATAGTAATAGTCCAAGTCTCTGAATTAGCAATCTAAGTACACTGGGTCTAGTTACTCTCCATTAAATACAACATGAGGTTACACAGATCATTTTATTCCTCGTTCATGACAGAAAACAGCCAGACAAAGTTAAAGACAGATCTATAGCCAAGAAGACCCCTGGAAAGCAGATAACTCTTGAAGCTCTACTCATTAAGACTAAACATGGTTGAAAGGACAAGATCACAGTGAGTATCTACCCACAGTCAATACAGAGTCTGCCTCCCCACAGCTACATTTACTCACTGTATACAATTCCATTGAAATAAACAGGAGGCTATATAAAGGAAGCTTTACTGAATGGGGAATGTGTTAAAAAACAACACACACACACACACACACACACACACACAATAGTTTCTTATTTCTAACCTTTATGCTATAAAGAAAATTAGGGTAAAGAAGCACATGCTTGACACTGAGTTTTAAAATATCCTATATAATAAAAGACTAATATGCTAAGTGTCCGGTTGTCCATTCAACCAATCAAAGCGTAATATGCTAATGATATGCTAAGGCTGCTCAACTGCTCACTATGACATGCACTGACCACAAGGGGCACATAGTCAACAGGTCAACCAGT
>NW_005876320.1:0-10193 GCF_000147115.1 Myotis lucifugus | reverse complement strand
GAATCCTTCTTCCCCCATTGACCTCTCCCCCCTCATTCCCAACCCCCCAGCACATGCCCTCACCCCCCTACTGACTGTGTCCATGCGTTATGCTTGTATGCATGCATGCAAGTCCTTTGGTTGTTCTCTCACCCCCCTCTCCTTTCTCCTCCCCCTTGAGGTTGGATAGTCTGTCCGATGCTTCTCTGTCTCTGTATCTATTTTTGTTCATCAGTTTATGTTGTTCATTATATTCCACAAATGAGTGAGATCATGTGATATTTATCTTTCTCCAACTGGCTTATTTCGCTTAGCATAATGCTCTCCAGGTCCCTCCATGCTGTTGCAAATGGTAAGGTTCTTTGTTTTTTACAGCAGTGTAGTATTCCATTGTGTAGCTGTACCACAGTTTTTTAATCCACTCATCCGCTGATGGGCACTTAGGCTGTTTCCAAATCTTAGCTATTGTAAATGGTGCTGCTATGAACATAGGGGTGCATATATTCTTTCTGATTGGTGTTTCTGGTTTCTTAGGATAATTCCTAGAAGTGGGATTACTGTGTCAAATGGGAGATCCAATTTTAGTTTTTTAGGAAACTCCATACTGTTTTCCACAGTGGCTGCACCAGCCTGCATTCCCACCAGCAGTGCATGAGGGTTCCTTTTTCTCCACATCCTCACCAGCACTTGTCATTTGTTGATTTGTTGATGATAGCCATTCTGACAGGTATGAGATGGTACCTCATTGTCATACAACTTAACAAAAGGAAGATAAACAATCCAATAAAAAAAATGGGCAGCCCTAGCTAGTTTGGCTCAGTAGATAGAGCGTTGGCCTGCGGACTGAAGGGTCCCTGGTTCGATTCCAGCCAAGGCCACATGCCTGGGTTTCGGGCTTGATCCCCAGTTGGGGGCATGCAGGAGGCAGCTGATCAATGATTCTCTCTCATTATCGATGTTTCTCTCTCTCTCCCTTCCTCTCTGAAATCAATAAAAATATATTTTTTAAAAAATGGGCAAAAGACCTAAATAGACCTTTAACAAAAGAGGACATAAAGAAGGCCAAGAGACATATGAAAACATGCTCAAAGTCACTATTCACCCAGGAGATGAAAATTAGCCATTATTTCTTTAAATAAAGTTCCTGTTCCTTTTTCTCTTTCTTTTCTGTCTGGGATCCCTGCAATACAAATGTTTGAGTACTTGATGTTATTCCCAGAGGTCCTTTAAACTATCCTGGTTTCTTTCTTTCTTTTTTTTTTAAATCCTTTTTTTCTTTGTGCTATTCTGATTGGTTGATTTCCACTAGTCTGTCTTCCAAGTCTCTGATCTGTTCTAATGAGTTTCCAGTTTGCTGTTGGTTCTTTCTAATGTTTTTCATTTCAGTTATTGCATTCTTCAGATCTGCTTGGTTCTTTATTACACTTTCCAACTCTTTGTTGAAGGTCTCCCAAGTTCCTTTGCTCCACCCTCAAGTTTGGTCAGCATCCTTACGACCATTTCTTTAAATTGTTTATCAGGTAAATTAGTTACCTCCATTTCCCTTGTTTGTCCCCTCCCCGCCCCGCCCC
Organism: Myotis lucifugus; assembly: GCF_000147115.1. Lineage (NCBI taxonomy): Eukaryota > Metazoa > Chordata > Mammalia > Chiroptera > Vespertilionidae > Myotis > Myotis lucifugus. Next base: position 8,643 of record NW_005876320.1, on the reverse strand, counting down.
CTGGATTTTTCTTGTTCCTTCATTTGAGAGATATTCTTCTGTCTTCATTTTGTTTGACTTCCTATGTTTGTTTATATGAATTAGGCAAAATAGCTATTTCTCCCAGTTTTGAAAAGGTGGCCTTTTGTCTAAGGGGCCTCTGTGTAAGCTGCGTGTGCTGGGTGGTTGTGGCAGGCTGGTAGGAGCCCAGTGGGTGCCTCAGGCCTCAGGGGCACTGGCCTACTGAGCCAGAGTGGCTCTGGGTAGAGGGGCCAAGTGCATATAGCAATGCCTTATTGATCCTGCTTGTTCCCTTTGTTTGGGGCCAAAATGGACTCTGGAATGAGTCTGGAAACCCATTGCAGTGACCTTGCTGATAGGCCAGAGCGCATGGCTAGAATCCCTGCCCACTCTATGAGGCGGAGGGAGACATAAACAATGGCGCTGACTGGCCCCTCCGACCCCGAAGAGTTCCCGCAGTCCTGAAAGAGCTCCTGTGGCTCCCCAGCCTTCTCTATACAGTCTCTCCCTGGTTTGTTAGACAGAAAGTGGTCGGGTGTAGCGGTAACCAGAGCGTAGGCAGTATGTGCCAGGTGGTTTGGGAAGCTGCTTAGAGCTGGGCATGCGCTTCCCACCCCTGAGGCAGTGGTCTGCAGGCTGGACAGCTCTGGGCACTGAGGCCAGGCTTAGCAGTGAAGTGCCATTGTGCCTGCTTGCTCCAGAGGAAAAAGGCTCCAGCCAACATACCTGGAGGTAGTGGTGCTTTGCAGGTAGGCCAAAGCACCTGCATAGAAGTGGAGGAAACAGTACACAATCTCGCTCCTGGGCTGCAATGCTCCCGCAGCTCCCTGAGGGCTCCGGGGCCTCCCAGCTTTCCCCATTGGGTCTCTTCCTTGCTTGTTGTCAGAAGCTGTTCATTCAGCCCTGGTGTCTCAAAGGAGTAACTGCTCTCTATTTGGTTTGCTCAGGGGAGGGGGAAGGGGAGAGTTCCCATTTCCCATGCCACGGCCACCTTAGACCTCCTCTCACTGAACATTGAGATTGTTTAGGCTGGATGTTTATGTTTGTTTCTGTCCCCTTTAAGGGAGGGGGTGCGGGGGTTTAAATAGTAAAAATCCACCGCTTACTTTCTGCTTTTGTATTTCTTCCTGGCTCAGCCTTGGAAGGTTATATATTTATGGAAATTTATCCATTTCTTATAGATTTGGTAACTTAATATTTCAGAATCTGTTTCTTCATCGGTAAGCTGAGAATAAGAATACCTGCTTCATCCATGTCCTGTTTGTGCTACGAGATCATGTGTATAGGATATTTCATTGTTCTTATGACTTCACAGCTGTTTAACTTGGTGGCTGTTGAGGCCACCTGAAGAGCTGGGAAAAGGTGAAGGAAAGACAATGATCTGGGTATGGAGATGCTGAGTTGAGGGGTTTCTTAGACAGTAAGAAGGGGCCCAGAGGCCCCTGAAATGCAGGATTCTTGCTCTGGATCGAGAACTGGGCTAGGCCACAGCTTTGGGAATCTTTAGTTTTGTGCTGTAAGACTGGGTGATCCCTTCCAAATAAAGGTGTATTGTCAGACAAGAACAAGGCCAAGAGCATGGTCTTAGGAAAAATAATGAGGGATGCCGCAGGAGTAACTGAGGACGGGTACAGGGAAACCAGGATTATATAAAGAGAGGCCAACAGGAAAAAAATTTCAAGGAAATTCAGGTTTAATCCCCATTGGATACAACTGTGGGCTCTTTAAAAGTGGACTCTGTATTAACTTAGTCCTGCCTGCCTTGTTTGGTTGAGACTGAATCGCTAAATTATGCAGGTAAATTCTAAGGGTAGACAGGCTGACAGATGAACAAATTTCCTTACAAAAATGAAAAATCAATCTAAACAAAGATAAAATATGATTGGAGCATCAGAGGCCAATAAACCTATTCCTGACGCCTGGTAGCTATTAAACTAAAAGTAAGCTAACCTTTGCAATTAATAGTCACTGGGCATCTATCTCTTGGGTATTAAAGAAAAAAAGAGTAAAAATCTTCCGAGTGCTCCATGAAGGGCAATTCTGACTGAGAGACAGGTGTGGGCGGGGCAAAGGGAAGGGCCTGGAGTGGGCCTGTGGTGGTCTGACCTCTGGGCAGATGTGCCCAGGAGGGAGAAGCCTCAGGAGAGGAAAAGAGTGAAGGGGCAGCAAGAACATGGTGGAAAGTGTTGGAAGGAAACAGAGTAGGGGTCCTTTTGATATCCTGACACCCAGAATAACTTGGCTCCTTTTTAAAAAATTACATATGTTTTGGAAGAAGAATAGAGGAGCCAGAGGATCTGGCTTCCAGGTCTGGTTCTGACACTGCCTGGTGGTATAGCCAGATGTTTTTAGTGTCCCCAAGTAAACATTTCAGAAAGGGGGACTCCAATCCTATATAATAAAAGCCTAATATGCAATTGACCAAAGGGCAGAACGACCAGTCGCTATGACACACACTGACCACCAGGGGGCAGATGCTCAACACAGGAGCTGCCCCCAGCCAGCAGGCCCCAGGCTGGCAAGGCAAGTTCCAGCGGGACCCCTTGATCGACCCAACGGTCGCCCCACAGATTGGCCTTGATTGCTGGCTAGGCCTAGGGACCCTATCTGTGCATGAATTTCGTGCACCAGGCCCCCTTCTTTCCAAAATAAAGCCCCCTTCTTTCCAAAATAAAGCTCTCTTGCATCTTTTCAAAACTGCTTTAGAACTACATTCATTCCTTTGGAAAAGCACATCTATTCTTAGGGCTCTATCGGATTGTCTTCTTTGTATCGTTTTCACATATTCTACCAAGAGCTTGCATTCTTTTGGTCAGAAAATAATGTTACTAAAAAGCAGTAATTAAGAGATAGTGCTGAAAACCCAAACCCAAGTTGTATAGCTCTGAATCTCAAGTTCCTGTCACTGTGCTGCAGTCTCATCTTTGAGTTTTTTTTTTCTCCCCTTGAATCCAACTGGTCACCATGCCTGGGGATATATATCTGAAAGATTCTAATGCTGGAGTGGGGAAAAGCGCTTAGACCCAGCTAAGGTGCACTCTGGCAAAGAGAATGTTGGTTTGTCTTCGGCACCTTTCTTGACTGCTTTTCAACCCTTCTCGCCCCTCAGTGTTTGCCACATTCACCACCCACCAGGTCCCCCTCACTCTGGAGACAAGAGTGGCTGCAGGGTCCTCCCAGGACTTTCCCTCCCTGGCAGCAGCTTTATGCTGCTCTCCCCATCTTCCCTCCCAAGCTACCCCTCACCAGCTCTGTTCCGGAGCCAGTGCCAACCATCCTTACTCATGTGTTACTGGGTTAATGCAGGTAATGTCTGCAGCTTAAAATAGGGTCCTAACCAAACAGAAGGAACCTAATGAAAGGACCTAATGGTCAGGGTTCTGGGTCTCACGGGAGCTGGTAGGAGATGCAAAGATGCCTGGTGGCATCCATTGACCTAACTACATAGTCCACCTGGTACAAGAACACCATTTTTGGAGTTGGACTGGTTTCATATCCACTGACAAGCTGCATATCCCTGAGCAAGTTACTTAACCTCTCTGTGCCTTAGTTTTTCTGGTCTATAAAATGGGGCCCAGAAAGCCGGTATAAGGGTTAAATATAAATAGTTAACCCAGTCTCAAATACACTGTGCATGCTTAATTAATATAAAAGAATAAGTACAAATTAAAATCATCACTATTATTTTATACTCAGTACTAGCCCGCTGGGGCTGAACTCTGGCTGGCAAAGACTATCCTTACAGCTTTTCATCTTGTTTGATATTAACCACAACTTCTTGCACCCTAGTTTCTCTTACCCTGTAACCCCAACCCCAGTCTCTCTCATGAATTTCTCATTGTTATCCCAAGGAAACCAAGGAACCAGACTCCAATGTGGTCAGAAAGAGGCCTGCCCTGCAGATGGCCCCCATCACCTCTCCCCCATATTTTACACTGAAAGATCAGTTTATCTTCTCAGCATAACCGCAGGCCCCAAATCAGGACTGTGGGCCGTGCGTGCTCACCAGAACAGTCCTTCACAGAGTTCCCTCCTGCACATAAAACCAGATGCCTCTACTATAAAAAAGAAACTGGGAGTCGTCACAAAGCTATGTATCACCAGAATGCTTCCTTTCAGGGCTAGAACCGTTTCACAGAAAGAAAGCATATTTGACTTCTGAGTAGAAACCTAGAAGCCGGTGGCTGCTCCTGTGGCTTTTCAACGGTTGAAGCCAATACGTGGACATTGCCAAAGCGTGTCCTTTTTTTCCTGGAGAACTGAGTTACAAAATACTGGTTTCTATTAGGGTGTGTCTAGCACTTTCTGTGCCGCCAAGCCTGCCATTTTTTATAGACTGCACACTAGATTTTCCATGAACAGCCTCAAATTTATTCCCAGGCAGTAATGTTTAGGAAACCCAATATGAACGTGAAGATTGTTCTAAGGCAGCCTCAGAATTTGTGTCATAAAGAGAGTATTTCTGATGTATAAAAACATAATGTGTATTTTTGGCATGCCTTAATAGATGTGGGGCAAAGGGTAGTCACTCTTCTGATATGTTTTCTTGGATTGGGTTGCTAGGGGAAACTTAAAAAAAAATCTTCTCTCTTCTTTATTTCTATACTTGTACAAAACATAGCCCAAACACCCACCTACACAGGCATTTTACATAAAGGGTTGGAAGCCAAGTGACTGAAAAACACAACAAAATTATGTATATAGTGTTTTTTTTTCTAGAGATTTACATGTGAATTCAAGCGGGAGCCAAAGGTAACTCTGGAGGAAAATAAACCAGTTAGAGAAAGCGCTCATGGGAAGTGTGACTATAATTTGCTTTTGCTGACAAATAAAAACGCAGGTGCCATATTTTAAAAGAGAAACATAACATACGAAATAGAGCTTTACGTTGACATACTCATAAACATTCTCTCACCATCTCTAGGAACTTGCATGTTGGCTACAACCACCACCACGGCACCCAGTTTCATGTTTTGAGGAAGACAGTCCTCTTCTCCCAGGTGGCCTCTCAGGGAGACCCCACCCTCAAGGGCCTCTAGTTATATAAAGGCTTCCATGAAGCCTTTCCACCGGAACTCCAGATCACCATGCCCTATGCTCCAAATCATGCACTAGTTATTGCTGATGCTGCCCGGCCTTGCAGATCCTGTTTTGGGGTGGGGGTGGGGGTGTTTTGTCTCCCTAACATGGCTGTAAGCCTCCTGAGGGCAGGGCCATATCTAATTCCATTTCTGCATGCCACCAAAGCACCCTGCACCACCCTGATCACAAAGCAGATGTTCAACCAGTATCTGTTGGATTGTGTAAAGATTTGGGTGCCAAGCTATGAGGTCTAGATAAAGTTTATAGCTCAACAACTATTCCCTACACACTGCTGGTAGACAAGGCTTGGCATCCCTAATGAAACATTGCTGAAGAATTTTGGAGGCCACCTGGGTGGATGCTGAGGCGTACTGCCCAGGTTGTGCCTTGGGAATGAAGGCCCAAACACTCCACAAACTGCTGGGAGCGCTGCCTTCAGATGGCCCTTAGCAGAAGGGGACAGCTTCATCCCAGGTCACACCCTGGGACGGCCTGCATGATCATTGTATCATCCTATATAATAAAAGCCTAATATGCAAATTGTTCAACCAGGAGTTCAACCGCTCGCTATGATGTGCGCTGACCACCAAGGGGCGGTGCGGCGCTGGCAGCAGGTGGCAGTGGAGGCACTGCCGGCCCCAATCGGCCCCAATGAGAGTGGGACTGCAGTGGGATGGTGGAGCAGGTGAGTGGGTGGCACCAGGCCAAGGCGGGTGTGAGCAGAAGCCTGATTGCCCTGCTGATTGACTGCCCAGCTGATCGATCACCCTGCAGATGGCAACCAGTGGTGGTGGCGGGGGGCTGGGCCACCGCCCAGCTCCCAGGCACTGAGGGAGCTGGGCTGGGGGCTTGAGGGGGAAGGGGCGGGGGCAGCCCCTGATTGATCACCCTGCAGGTGGGATGGTGGAGCAGGTGAGGGGGCTGCGTCAGGCCACTTCGGGGTGCCAGACAGGGCTGCGGGGCTTCGAGGCTGGGGGCGCAAGCTGGGGCCCGACCCCAGCAGGCCACCCTGAAGGACCCCACCCGTGCATGAATTCATGCACCAGGCCTCTAGTTATATATAAAGGCCTGGCCCCTCACCGCAACGCAGAACAGTTTGAAGGGCTATTCCAGTTCCAAAGCATAATGCTTTGTTGGGTCTGCTTTACAATCCAGTGTCTCTCTATTTCTCTTTTCTTCCCAGGTGTTGATCCCAAGAGCAGTCTCAGATAAACCTACTAATCTTAACCTGCATCTCAGGGTCTGCTTCCTGGGGAACCAACCTACAACAGCATCCGTACATCTACCTACCCATCCAGCATCCATCCAGCTAGCAACCTACCACTGTGTTTAGGGCACATGAGTAGGGTTGGTGAGAGGTGAAAGAGACCCAGACCTTGGCCTTAGAATAGTTCAGGACAAGAGATGAGACATATACAGAAATAACCATGGAAAGTGGCTGGTGTTAAGAGAGAACCTAAACAGGGACGAGGCTGAGGTGTAATCCCAGGCAAGGAGATCAGGAGTCTTCCTGCACTGGCTTAGATTGTGGTAATTGGTATATGTGTCCTCTCCTCCCACCTGATCTCAAGCCCTGGCGGACAGGATGGACTGTGTCCTTATCTCTCTCCGCTCCCCTATACTTTCCAACACAGTGACCTAGTCAGTGCCAGAAATCTTAAAGCAATGAAGCAAAACCAAACATGGAAGGGAAGCTTTGGCAGTTCCGCTTCACTGGACAGGTTTCTGGCTGTGTATCTGGCCTTATAGTGCAGAGTTCTCAGGAGGCTCGTCAAGACCTCATTTATTTATTATGCCCATAAAAATCTCGGGAACATGAAAGCACAAGACAAGGTCCTGACCCCAGAGCAGCTACAGCCCACTGTGCGGACAAGGCAGAGGCCCCTGAATATGTCCACAAACAGGAATAAAACATGGGACTGGGACTAACAGCCAAGCGGTACGTAATCCCCAGGAGGTCCCTGCCCTCAGTTGATCCGTTCATTAATCGTCCTTCTGTGGGTTGACAGAGGTTACTGAACAGCCTCCTCCAGGAACCTAACAATGAGAATCAACAAACTCCAGAACCTCACCATCCCAATCATGATTTACTGTCTACAGGGGGAAAGTCCCTTTAAGGCAGACATCGCAAAGTTCCTGATGGAAGGAGGGGCTGGGAGTGCATCTCCTGCATTTTCCCGCCCTCACCCCTGTGAACACGGCAGTCTCCTCCACTCTCCCTTTCACTGCTTTTGTACAATCTGTCACCAACTTCAGTTTGTTCCTCTGAAATGGCATTTGCATCCTTCCTCTTCTGCCTCGCCTTAGCGCTTAGCACTGCCACCCCCTCTGATACTGTGCCCACACCCTGGGAGCTGAGGCTCAAACCCGGGTCCCTGTACTTCACGTCAGTCAAATGTGGCTTCTGCAAACCCAGCTCCCAGTTGGTCACATCTCTGCTCAATAGTAAGCCCAGGGGGATTCTTTCATCACCATCAGGACCAAGTTACTAAGACCCTCTTATAAGTGGCCCTTCCTACACTCATCTAACTTCATTTCCCAGTACTCCCTGGTATTGTCTCCATTCCACTCACCTCCCTGTTTATTTGTGCCTTTGCTCAAGTGGTGTTTGACTTTGGAAACACCTTTTCTCCTCCCGGCCACCAATCGGGCCCACACACTCCTTGCTACCTTGTTCACATGGACCAAGCTTAGGACCTAGGGGATGAACTGTTAGGAGCCTGCTGTTTTCCACTTCCTTTATTGTCTTCAAGTTCTGCTACCACATCTGCACTCCACAGCATGGAAATGCTTGTCTGCGGTACCTACCCAGCCGCAAGGATGCCCCGTCAGCTTGGCTGCCCTGGACCAGCTAGCTGTCTGCTTTTAGCTGGGTAGACTACCTTGGTCTCACAAGCCAGAAAGGGAAAAAGCTGACATTGCTAATGTTTACTCGCTTGTTGCATCTTTGGACAGACTCTCAATCACTGCGGAGTTAACAGACCAAGCTCTAGGGTTTCAAAGGACAGACTGCCAAGTTGGGTCTCTGGAGTGAATCCAGTGTTCCATAAACTCTGCTTCTCTCCTAATCATAGAAAGAACCATAAAACAAGAGAAAGGCTGAGGCGCTGCAAGCAGCAGAACGACACTGAAGCATCATCCCATGCTTCCTGAAAAACAGAAAATGCAGATTGAGACAGATCTCACCCCCGCTTGGCCCTCCTGTGCATGGTGGCGCTAGATGAGAGATCTGCTGGTGCTGAGGAGATCTCTGGAAAAGTCTCTTGAAAGGGGTAAAGAGTAAGTGGTCCTTGGAGATGTCCTCACTCCTCTGCCAATTCGTGACTGGTGAGACGGGCAAAAATGGAAGAGAGATCAGGTGAGTACCTCCTGTGCCTCCTGCTGCCTTGAAGGGAAAAGTGTGTGTGTGTGTGTGTGTGTGTGTGTGTGTGTGTGTGTGTGTGTGTGTAGGGGGGGTCAGGGGGTTACACCCTCTTCTTCTATTTGAAGTGGCATGAAAGTGGCTAATCTCCAGGTTACCAGGTGGACTGGGCAAGGGGTTCTTTGCTTTTTACAACTTTT
>NW_005876319.1:0-10197 GCF_000147115.1 Myotis lucifugus | reverse complement strand
GTGGATGGGAGGGAATTAGAAGTGAGGAGAGAAAGGGCAAAGTTTGTGGGCCAGAGGCCAGAGCTGTCTGCAGTATCATGTTTGGGCACAGACAGAACTTCTATGAGTCCAAGAATTTTAACTTCAAATTTCTTGGCCTTTCACATAGTTCTGAAGGTGTATTTGTCAAGGTAGGTAGATAGAATATATTTTATCTGACAACTTGGCTTACAACTTATAGTCATAAATATAGCAGATAGGCCTTCATTTATGTCCTTGCCCCAGACCCTGACCTGGCCTGGCAGGCAGGTGGAGAACTCAAGAGGCTGGGACCCAGATCTTGGCCTGAAATAAAAGGAAGAACCTGTCAATTTAATTCTATGGTGCAAACACTGATGAGACGATTTGACTACCTAATTTTACAAATTAAAAAAAACAATGGATTGCCCTGACCAGTGTGGCTCAGTTGGTTGGGCATTGTCCTGTGCACCAAAAGGTTGCTTATTTGATTTCCGGTCAAGGCACATCCTTGGGTTGCTGGCTCCATCCCTGGTGGAGGCGTGCAGGGGGCAGCCAATGGATGTTGCACTCTCACATCAATGTTTCTCTCTCTCCCTCTCCCTCTCTCTCTAAAAATCAACAAACTATTAAATAGTAAACAAACAAACAAACAAATAAGGATTGTCCTGAAATCAAGTTCTCTGAAGCATCACAGATAAGACTGGCCAAAAAAATAAAAATAAAGAAACAAAACTAAAAAACCAAAACTTCATACTCCACTTAGCCAGCGTTCCTTTCACTTTTGTCTGTCAACAACTTGTTTGTGATATACTGTGTTGTGATATTAAGAGCACCAATGCTAGATGTTGACAACATGGTTTCTAGGCTCCAGGAGGTCAGTTTTTCTGCTTAAAAGCTGAGTGACCTCAAGCAAGTTTCATCCTCTCTGAGCTTCAGCTTCTTCATCTGTAAATAGAATAAGGATCCATACCTTACATGGGTGTTGAGATGGTTTAATAAGAAAGGCCTGGAAGGGCTGGGCACATAACATGTGTTCAATAAGGGGTGGCTGCTGCCACTCCACTACTGCTCTTTCACTTTTATTGCTACTGTTATCATTAATTGTGCTACCTTAGGCCCGTAAACAACTTAAACTCTTTTTAAAATTAATTAGAAAAATAGGGTAGCACATTCACATTGTTAAAAAATAAGACATATAGAGATGTATATTGAACAATCTTTCTCCTGCCTCTCTCACCATTCACCTCATTCCAAACAGGTTTCTCATTCTATATTTTTGTGTATTTTCATAGTATTTCTTTATTCAAATATAAGCAAATATGAAATATATTCTTTTTCCATTTTCATACATAAAAGGTAGCATGCCATATATACTCTTGTGGACTGTGCTTTTGCTTACTTAATATATCTTGGAGATCTTTTCATGTCAGTATGTAGAAAGTCTCCTCATGCTTTTTCACAGTTCGTAGTATTCCACCATGGTGCTTATTTCATTATGCCCCTAGAGATAAACAATTTGCTCCAATGAACAATTCTGCTGTGAATGAACTTGAACGTGTGTGATTTCACGCAAGTAGGTCAATCTGTAGGATTGTGGTAAGTGGAGTAAATGCATTGTGATTTTGATAGGTAATGCCATGGTGTCCTTCATGGAGGTTGTACTATTTTACACTCCCTCCAGAATGTGAGGTTTAAGTCATATGAACTTCTCACTCATACACATCAGTTAAATAGGACCAATAATGATGCCCAATTACTAGTATATTAGTTTCTGGCTGCTGCTATAATACTTATCATAAACTTAGTTGCTTTAAACAGCAAAAATTTATTATCTGGTAACTATGGACATCAGGCATCCAGGATGGGTCTTGGTGGGCTAAAATGGAGGCACTGGCAGTGTCTCATTCCTTCAGGAGGCATGGGAGAGAATTTGCTCCTTTGCCTCTTCCAGCATCTCCAGGTTCCCACATTCCTTGGCCTGTGCCCTGCATCACTCCAATCTCTGCTTCCGTTGTACATCTTCTCCTCTGACTCTCTTGTCTCCCCATTATATGGACTTGAGATCACATTGAGCTCACCCAGATTATCCAGGATGGATTTCCTCATCTAATATTCTTAATTACAGCAATGAAGTCCCTTTTGCCATGTAAGGTAACATTCACAGGTTTGGGGATTAAGATGTAGACTTCTTCAGGGGTCATTATTCTTCCTACACAACCACCTACTGCTCAGGGTGTCAGGAGAGTCAAGGTAGAGAAGTCACCTGTGAAAAGCTGTCTCCTTGTCTGTCTCCTCCACTAGAATATAAGAAAAGATGTGCTGTGTTTGGTTCAGCAATTTAGTATCTATTAGGTCAGAGTAAACCTTCTATATAATTGTTTTATATTTTACACTAGAGGCCCAATGCATGAAATCCTTGCTTGGCCCCTGCTACTGCGGCAGCCAGGGGCCTCTGCTGCCTCTGCCTCTTCTGCCTCGGCCCCCGGCCTGCTGGTCTAATTAGCATATTATGCTTTTATTATTATAGCTATCTTATACTTACATTTAAGTTTTAATGTATGAAAGAATGAGTGAGATTCTTTGAAAAAAATGTAAAGCATTATGCAAAAAAGCTTTTTTTTCCCATTAAAAAAAGGGGATCTGGAAAGCTTGTCTCATTAGACAAAGATTAGTGTTAAAGATAACTGTGAATTCTAGAGCTGTTATTTTGTAAAATTTTGTGAATCAGTAATATGATCTGTTCTTATTCAAAACATATGTTGTATCTCTAAGTGAAGAAAATGCATCTGCCCATCTTAAATTTTTTTTTCAGTTTCAAATTAACATGCAAATAGTCTGTCCCTCTTTTCCAGGCTCCTGTCACTGAGTCACATGTCCATGGACCAAGGAACAGACAGGAATAAAGCTGAGAATACACAAGCAGGGAAGGACTCAGTTTCTGTGAATTGAATGGAAGAAACTATTACAGGAGAAACTGGAAGTGATGGCACCTCTAGGAAAAATGCCATGTGTGTCCACCTCTTTCCTACCTGTCTAGGTTTTCACCATGGTGTTTTCTTCTCATCACTTCACTCATACATCGTTCCTTCATTATAAAGACAAAGGCTGACCAAGCCTGACTTCCAAATACCTTGACTTTGTTGGGAATAGGAAACTATTGGGTAGTGATGAAATAGATGGGCTCTGGGGACTGCAACCTGGGTTTGGAGCCCAAGTCCAGTACAAAATGATCTTGAGTAAAGTATGTAACCTCCCTAAACCCACCATTTTTTAAATCCAGTGGATAAATGATAATGGATAATGATAGTACTTCTCTCATAGAATTGACATAAAGATCAAATGACATAATATTTGTGATTTGCTTAGCTTAGTGCCTTGGTAAGTGCCAGCTACTGTTCTTATTATTATCAGTCACTCTTATTATCTGTCATACAGTCAAAAGAGGTTTGATATCATCAATGAACTACAATACCCCTGACATCTCAATGGCAACCATCCCATTTGGACCAAACCATCCTTTCCTTGACCAAACCACTTTCTCACTATCATTGCAATCTCTCTTGGTTCTCACCATTTTTTTCTTTCTTCTCAGTTTAGATTCCAAGTACATATTATGTACCTCCCCTTTAAAACACCTTTGACTCCCTTGATCCTCTCTGTCTCTTGTATCTGACTGGCAGAACCTCAGCCTTGGTTATATCCAACTACTTGCCTCCAGCAGCCAACAATAACTGAAGGAAGATCACACAGCAGTGCACATCAAAACTATTTAAATAATTGTTTCAAAATATTGTTTGCCTTTTTCATTGTGCTGACATTTGCGTTGGTAGTGTCAAAGCAAAGATGGGTAAAACTTCTGATGCCTTAGCAGGATTCAAGGCAATGGCACAGAATCTGTTACACATTTGTAGTTAAAAAAGAAAAAAACAACCAGTGCCCTGGCCAGTGTGGCTCAGTTGTTGGGCATTGTCCAGTGCACCAAAGGGATGCTGGTTCAATTCCTGGTCAGGACACATGCTCAGACTGTGGGCTCAATTCCCAGTAGGGGGTGTGCAGGAGGCAGCCAATCAATGTTTCTTACATCGATGTTTCTCTCTCTCCCTTACTCTCTGTCTAAAAATCAATTAAAAATCTTTAAAAAACAAAACAAAACAAAAAATACCAGTTTAACTTAAGAATATCCTTGATGAAGCAGTAGAAATTATTAATTTTATTAATCTTAACACTTGATTATTTATCTTTTAATGTTCTATGTTTCAAAATGGGATGTCTGCATAAAGAACTTCTGCATACTGAAGAATGCATATCTTTTTTTCTTTTTAATTTGTCTGTATTTGCCATAACCTTTTAAAGCAGAATATGACTAGAGCACTGCACTTCTATTCACGAAACTTGCTCTGAGTTACTTTCAAATGGCTTTACAACATGCCTAGGTAGCTTATATTTCTGCTACGCTAAACAGTCCTTTTCTTTGGAGACTGCAAACCTGGGTTTGGAGCCCAATTCCAGTAACTATCCAGTAACTATGGATAGTTACTACCATCGTGTTGGTCAGCTTAGCATACTAACTTCTAGAGCAGTGATGGCGAACCTATGACACGTGTGTCAGAGGTCACACGTAAACTCATTTTTTTGGTTGATTTTTCTTTGTTAAATGGCATTTAAATATATAAAATAAATATCAAAAATATAAGTCTTTGTTTTACTATGGTTGCAAATATAAAAAAATTTCTATATGTGACACGGCACCAGAGTTAAGTTAGGGTTTTTCAAAATGCTGATACACCGAGCTCAAAAGGTTCGCCATCACTGTTCTAGAGGCTGGACATGCAGTTGATAACTACAGAGGATGTTAGTCTTAAAAAGTAGATCTTAGGGGATGAAGTTGTTTTAACCACGCATCTAAGAATACTTTAGCAACGAAAGATTTGGTCAACTTGGGAATCTGCTTGAGAGAAAACACTTCAGACCACAAAGCTAACAAACGTTAGGCTACACGTATCTTACAACAAACATAACCCCATTCTGTTAAAACAGGCCAACATGGAACTAGGAAAGAAAAAGGAGCGTGGCTTCAGTGCCTGAAGTATCACAGTCTCATACACCCGGTCTTCCCTGTAAGTAGTTGCCATGCCAAACGTATTTTAAAAATGTTAACAAAAATAAAGAAAAAAGTCCTTGAAAATATATTATCCAAGAGAATGAAGGTAAAGTATTGAACACGTGTGCAGGTGTTCTCCGGTGAGCTTAGTCTACTTCCTCCATGCGGGAGCTGTCGTCGTCTCCTTCCAGGGCAGCACTGCTCTCATCAGCAGTGGGGTCATCTTCATCGATACCAAGATCAAGTTTGATCATCCTGTAGATCCTGTTAGCGTGTGTCTGGGGGTCTTCCAGACTGAAGCCAGAGGACAGGAGCGCAGTCTCATAGAGCAGGATGACCAGATCCTTCACAGACTTGTCATTCTTGTCTGCCTCCGCCTTTTGCCTTAAGGTCTCGATGATGGAATGGTCTGGTTTTAACTCAGGTGTTTCTTTGCTGCCATGTCACCCATTGTTGCGTTGTCTCTCAGGGCTTGAGCCTTCATGATTCTCTCCACGTTTGCTGTCCAGCCATATGTGCTTGTGACAATGCAGCATGGGGATGTCACCAATTGGTTTGATACGACCACCTTTTCTACTTTTTTCTCTAAGATGTCCTTCATGATTTTGCACAGGTTTTCAAACTTGGTTTTATTCCCTTCCTGTTTCTTTTTCTCCTCTTCATCTTCTGGAAGTCCCAAGCCCTCTTTGGTGACTAACACCAAAGTCTTCCCCTTAAACTCCCTCAGCTGCTGCACACAGTACTCATCAATAGGCTCAATCAAATAGATCACTTCTAGGCCGTGCTTCAGAAAATACTCTATGAAGGCTGAGTTAGCGACCTGGTCCTTGGTCTCACCTGTGATGTAGTAGATATGCTTCTGGTTCTCCTTCATTCTGGTGCAGTAGTCCATTGTGATCAGTCACTCTAGAAATGCAGTCAGAGCATAGGAAGGCGCTCTTTCCTTTTCATCTTTCCTTATGGCATTTTATCTTTCTTTAGATTTATGGACACGAGATTACAAGTACTAGATGTGTATGCAACAAGCATTCCTTCTTTGTTATAAAGGAAAAAAGAACACAAAAGAACACTTACATATTCATCACATTTCACACGACATCAGACTTACTGGGAAGTTTTCAAAAAATGGGAATGCCTGATCCTCACTCCAGGACTACTGAATCAGAATTTCAGAGTCAGAGCCTGGACATCTGAATTTTAATAAACTGGAAATAATTTTGATGATATCTCTTTTTATTTTTTAAATATATTTTATTGATTTCTGAGAGGAAGGGAGAAGGAGAGAGAGAGATAGAAATATCAATGATGAGAGAGAATCATTGATTGGCTGCCTCCTGCATGACCCACACTGGGAATCAAGCCCACAACCCGGGCATGTGCTCTGACCAGAAATCAAACCTGTGACCTTTTAGTGTACAGTACAATGTTCCTACCAATTGAGCCACCCAGCCAGGTTGAGATACTGTACTTTTAAGGGTTCAAAGTTTATTTCTGCTTTCAGAAGTGTCTCTCTGAAGCCTTGAGAGAATAAAAAAGAACGATGACAGCTACAGGGCAAGATCATAGAGGAGGTCTCTGCGCAGAGCAAGGTTAGAAGGTTCCTTTCTCTCTGCCAGGTTAGCTAATCATGGGTTGCACCCCACTCTCAGAAATCTAGACTTCCGCAGAAAGAAGATGGATTAGGAAGTAACGGCACGTTGCCATGGCAGGGGGGATGGGGAGGTGGCTCTTCTATTTCCTGGCAACCGTTTGACAAGGAGCTGCACTAGACTTTGAATTACAGGCAAGAAAGCTACCACTCGGGGATCATTTGAAAGAGAACGTTAATCAAGCTTACCTTGGTGCCTCGAGGGAATCCAGATTTATTAACAGAAAATCAATACAATGTCAGGTGCCCCTAACGTATACTTCAATGGACTATTTCCTCAGTCTGACCAGTCATGAGCGCAGTGAAGTGTCCTCAGAAAGAGCCTTCACTTTAGTTTTCTGAAAGCAGCATGCCCCATGCCAAGGAAGGATTAACCTTGTTTGCCAGTGCCAGGGGCCAAACTAGAGGGTGATGGAATCTGGGATACTTTGGGAACAGACTTGCCAATAATCTTCTTTTTCTCTTTGACCGCTACGTCTTCTAGATATTTCCAAGCTACTTATCTATGTCTACTTCATCCCTTTTCATCGCTGTCTGGTGTTTTGTAAGATGATGTTCTATTCTTTATTTCACCATTTCCTCGTACATGGGCACTTAGGCTGTTTCCAGAGTTTTGTTTTAACACTGCTGTCTTCAACAGGTTACCGTGCCCACGTGCAGGTAGTTTCTCTGTGATGGAAACCTGAGAGAGGGTTACTGGGTTGAAGATATGAGCATTGAACATTCTTACACCAACTGCCAAATTGCCTCCCAAAAGACTATTATTTCACATTCTTACCAACAGCTCCCTGCGAGCATCCTGCCCCCTTCCTTCTGACGGCGTTGTGCATACTGTTCCCTCTCACTGGGATTCGTGTCCCTTCCTCATCTTACAGAACTCTGTCCAAGCTTTCCTTCTGGAGAGCCTCCCCTCACCTCCCCTCACTGTCATCAGTTCTATGGCTCCATTCCACTAAGATCATGAGTGTCTGTCTATTCTTACCACTGCCTTGATCCAGATTCTGGTTTCTGACATTCCAGTCTCCACATTCTCATGACCTCCCCAGAAGCCCAGTAGGATCGTGTCTCCTCCCCCTTGCACATCACCAACATGAAAAGCCCAGTAGGATCACGTCCCCTCCTTGTGCATCACCAAGAAGAGCGGGTTTTGTCAGCGTGGCATGGCAGCCCACCTTGATTGTGCCTGCAGAGCACATGCTGGGCATCAGCTCGGGCTCCTCTTCATGCTCCCCAGTGTGCTTGGCAGTTCCCATACAGAGGGTAGAGCTAGAAAGATTTAGTTCTGAATCCCAGAATTTCAACTCTGTGACCCCAGGCAAGTTACTTATCATTTCTAAGATGCACTTTTTCTATATGTAAAATGGGTATAATAATATCTAGCTTCAAAATTCACCCCAAATACTGGAGATCATATCAGGTGAAGTATGGAAAAATGACATTTTGCACAGTTTTTAACTGTTGGCATCTTTAGTAAGAATATGCATTACTTTTGCCAATATAAATATTCAAGGGATGAAAAAATAGTCTGGTAGAGTTGGCATAGTGTGGTGGTTATGAGCACAGACTCTGGAGCTAGACTGCCTGGTTTAAATCCAGTTACTGTGTGACTGTGGAAAAGTTACTTAACCTTTCTGTGCCTACTCTACTGATTTGTAAAATAAGGACAATCCTATTACTTACCCTGAAAGGTTGTTGCAACCATTAAATGAGTAACGTAAGTGAAGTATTTGGAATAGCGCCAGCACATAAGAAGTGCTGCATAGGAGTTTGTTGGTGTTAAGAGTGGATGGTGAAGCAGTAAATGGATCATAACTCTCTGCTATCCTCTGTCCTCCCCACATCTTTGCTAGGGTTGCTGGGAGGACTGAACGAGGTGACACCTGAGCGACACCTGGCTCATGGCGAATCCCCCTTCCTCTGCTTTCCTTGCCTTTCAGTCTCAGTTAGAGGACTTTTCCTTTGGAGAGACCTTCCTGACCCCAGGCTGCCTGACCCCCCTGCCTTGTCCTGCATTAGGACACTTTTCACATGCGGTGTCATTGTGGTGTACTTCTCTGCTCTGTCTGCACCCGACTAAGAACTTTAAAAGTAGAGATTGCCTTAATTTACCCTTCCATTTTTATCACTTGACACAGTACCTGGCAAAGAGTAGGAGCTCAATATATGCTTGCTGTATTTTGCATGAAGCAATATGATCACCTTCAAGCAGTTTATAATGCCTAGGATGGAAAGATACAAATATTTGAAAGGGTAATCCATTAGCACATGAAGAGACCTGCTTTGGGCAATATAACACAAGAGGCAGCATGGGGTGGGGACGCAGGCACTGGGAAAGGGTCTGGAGATTTGGCTGGAGTGTCCACGCAGCTCCTGAGTGTCCTGTGTGACTCTGGGACAGTGGCCTAACCTCTCTGAGCTGAGGCCCCCTTAGCCGTAAAAGATGGGGAAAATAACACCAGGCTACATGAAAATGCTTGGCAAGAACATTGGTGATTAAGTGTCAGACTTGGGGTAGCTCAGCAAGTCTGGAGAAACTCAGAGCAGGAAGAGCCGGTGTTGGCCTGTGTGGCACCCCAAGGCTTCGGGGAAGAGGCAGTGATGAAGCTGAGCTTTGAGGGGACGGGCAGAAATTTAGCAAATGAGGCGGAAGCTGGACTATTTCAGGCAGGATAATATCTTGAGAAGAAAAAGCTGAAAGGAAATGAAGAGACAGACGGAAAAGAATCAGATTTCTTTACTTTATTGCTCACAGTGAGGAATGACAAGAAAAGGCTCCTTGGCTGGTGAATGCTGGCATTTTATTTCATCAGCTCTGAAGGAAGGTGGGGAAACACGGGAGGCTACAGAAGCAAAGCTGCGGGGTGGAGGGGCCTGGAGAAAATTGTGACTCCAAATTAATTAATTCAGTGAAATTAATCTTTTAAAAATAGCACACTATTGAGTTTAAGCAAATAAACCCAAACAGAAGGTGTGAGGATCGTTAAATAACCAAATGTTCTTACTGCTTTGAAGTTTAATTTAGTTGTTTAAGTGAATTTTAATGTTCTAAATGCACAACTCTGTAAAAGGGTTTTCAAAAATAAAACTGACACTTAGTTGTTTTCAGCTTTTGAATGTGACATAAAAAACAATATTTTTTATTTATAGCTTTTTTAATTAACTGTATTTTCCTAATTTTTTTTTTCAATGGGGGAATTACCTGTAGGGAATTTTTTAAAAGTTCTAAAAATAAAAAAAAGCAAGTTAGAATAATCTCTGATTTTAAAAAAAAATTTTTCACAGCAAACTTGTGCGTAGGCTAAAAAAGGTTTTCATTAATTGGTTGGTTAACCTCCTGATTTTTTTGAGTTCATAATGGTCCCCTCCTTTGGGCTTCATTTTGCCTTCTGCATAAACAATTTGCCTTAGGAGATTAAAATAGAAAAGGGAGTCGGGGATAGCCACCCGC
>NW_005876318.1:0-10199 GCF_000147115.1 Myotis lucifugus | reverse complement strand
GCCTCCGTCGCTGTCAGCCTCCACCTCCCTGGAGCTCAGCGGCGCGTTCTGGGATTTGGCTCCAGGACCTCCTCCGCCTGGTCAGCCTGGGACCTGCTCAGGGCACCTCTGCGGGCTCCCGGGCTTTCCTGGTCAGCTTGGTCCCCGATTCTGGGGCCACCCCTCTCCCCGGTTACCCTCGTGTGACCCACGGCTACCTTGAGGTCCGGCCGTGGGATGCATTTGGATGCCCGGGGACCTGGGTACCCCCCGAGCTGGTGCCCCCCCACCCTTGCTCTGTACCTGCCTCTGCAAACTCCCCTCCACCCCGCCCCGCTGTGGGCCCTGCCACCGCGCCCCCTCCGTCTGGAAGTTCACAGACACCCCTTCACTCCTTCCCACGGCCACTCCTGCTGGCGTCCCCTGGCCTCCCCCACCAGCGAGGAGGTTCCCCATCCTTTTTGGAGTTGCGCCTCAGGACTTGGGGATCCCCTTGTATTCTTCCCTCCCCCCCGGGAAGCTGACTGATGGCCACTCTGGAGTCCCCTCCAGGCAGCCCTGGGGGTCAGTACAGTTTGAAGAGGAGGGTGGTGCCGGGAGGTGGCAGCTGTTTGCGTGTGTGCATGTGCACGTGTGTGTGCGTGTGCACGTGTGCGTGTGTGTGTGTGCGCGTGTGTGTGTGGCTGGTTGTATGGGGAGGGGACGTGGCAATCTCTGCTCACTGCTGTTCACGGGGTCTCCCCAGTGGCTGACTCCCAACTCTCATCCTTGACCACGGCTCCCCAAAGTTCCGAGGAGGCTGCCCAGGGTGGGACCCCTGCGTGCTCTGGGGGGGCACCTGCCTGGGTGCTTCTCTCTCCAGGAAAGGGCTACAACCCCAGCTCCGTGGCACTTCACCCTCCCCGTT
The DNA here is from genome assembly GCF_000147115.1 of Myotis lucifugus. Lineage (NCBI taxonomy): Eukaryota > Metazoa > Chordata > Mammalia > Chiroptera > Vespertilionidae > Myotis > Myotis lucifugus. The sequence continues at coordinate 9,313 of NW_005876318.1, read as the reverse complement.
GGTGAGGGCTCTGCTGGGGGATGAGCACCTGATGGGCCTGACTGCTCGAGGGCCGGGGTCTGCTGCGCCGCCCCCCCTGCCCCCCCCCCCTGCCTGCCGGGGCTGCCTGTGCGGACTCCCAGTCTCTGGTGTTTGGCCATTTCTGACATTTCCAGCCAGTCTAGAACCCTGGGAGGGGGTGCGGAGCTGACTTCCTGGGTCCACCGGGCAGCAGGGGCAGCCGGGTGCTGAGGGGGTGCTTCACGGAGGGGAGCAGGCACCCCCTCCCCACCTGCATCTTGAGAGGAGTCACCGGCCGGCCGTGCAGCAGGCCCAGCCCTTCGCTCCCCCGGGGCTGGAGGACAAGCCGTGCTGCTGCCGGGCTGTAATTTCCCGAGTGAGAGGTAACCAGTGACTCAAAAGGACAAATAGACCTGGAGGCCGTGCTGTGAGGCCAGACGCTCAGCCAAGCCCCCCCCGCCCCCCCTCCCGTGTGGGCCCAGCGGCTTCCTGCAGTCCCTTCGCCACTTTAGCTTCCTGGAGGGAAGGGGGGTGAAAGAGGGAAGAGAGAGAGACACCGAGGGGTGCAGACCCAGCCCCGCGGTGGGCCCAGTGCCTCAGGACTCCCCGTCACCTAGCGCCCCCCACGCCCCCCCCGCCCACCCCCAGGCCTGCCCATTCTGAGCAGGGAGCCTGAGGCCGGTGGCTTCCCTGGAGAGAGTGAGGAGGGGCTGGGACCAGTGGGGCTGGGGGACAGGGGTACCGGGAAGGTCCCCTGAAGAGCAGGCCATCTGTGGCTCAGGGAGAAGTGATGCTGTGGGTCTCAGCTGGGGAAACAGCAGGCCGGGAGCTGGAACCGGCACGTGCAACCGTTTTCCTGATCATTGTTTCTCCGTGCGGTTTCCCGGCCCACGATGCCCCCTGCCCCCCTTCTCCGCCGCAGCCACCGGCCTAGGACCTGGGCTCCCCATTGGTGTCACCTCGCTCGAAAGCGCCGGTGCCCAAAGCTACAACCCGCAGGAAACGCACTTGAGGCCAATTTGCTGAGCAGAATCTCCTAAATGTTCTTTCCCCCCTTGGTCCAGGCCCTGAGCAGACGGCTCCTTGACCACGTCCGTCCTTTTCCAAAATGTTAAAAAGGCATTGGGTGGGAGGGATAGACTTTCTAAGATGGTGCTTAGAGCACCCGCAAAGGGGGCCCCAGAAAGGCCCGCGAGGCTGCAGCGCGAACCCTGTGCGTTTCCCTCCAAGGCAGCGCCCCCTCCGGCAGGCGTGGAAGGGACTCGCTGGGAAGCGGACGCTGCCTTTGTGCCCGCGTTTAGCTGTAGGAACAGAGTGTTACTGTGAAATGGATGTTTCATGGAAGCCACCAGCGTGGCCTTTGATGGATCGGAGTGGCTGGTGCAGGGCTCCGGGGCTGTGTCCTGAGCTGCCCTCGGGGCAGAGAGGTGACTGGACGGTGGAGAGAGCACTGGTCCCAGCCTCTGGGGTCGTGGCCTCCAGCTACCCCAGTGAGACTGCTGGGCCCGTCCCAATTTAACTGTTTCCAGGAAATCACGTCTTATTATGCTTATTTTATTTTATTATTTATTTATTTATTTTTAAATACTTTTTGTTGATTTCAGAGAGGAAGGGAGAGGTAGAGAGAGTCACTGATCGGCTGCCTCCTGCACGCTCCCCACTGGGGATCGAGCCCGCAACCCGTGCATGTGCCCTGACCGGGAATCGAACCCGGGACCCTTCAGTCTGCTGGCCGACGCTCTATCCGCCCACACCGGCCAGGGCTGTTATGCTTATTTTAAATACAGCTCACCTGCGGGCACCCCCTGAGGGCACTAGAGCTTTGATGGACTTGAAAGTGAGCGTGCGGCCGTGCAGCCAGGCCCATGGCTCGGCTTTGTGGCTGCTCATCAGGAGACCAGCCTCCCCCCGCCTCACTGCCCGCGTCTGCCCGGCGCTGCGTCCACAGGGCTGGGAGGTCGAGGGGGCTGTGAGCAGAGATGATTCCGAGCTGATTATCCGAGGTCTCTTCGCCGGGGCCTGGGGAACCCGGAGAGCCAGAGCGCCGATCGGGAGCACGGAGCCCTGAAGGTGAGCAGGGGCAGGACGCCTGCCGGTGACCTGCCCTGAGGGCCACCCACACCTAGTGCCATAGACCACGGGCTACAACAGAAGTGTACCCCCCCCCCCCCCCCCCGGCCCAAAGGCTGGGATCCGGGACCAGGTGCCGGCGGGGCGGCTCCTCCCGAGGCCTCTCCTTGTTGTGCAGACGGCCGTCTCCTCCCCGTGTCCTCACGGGTCGTCCCTGTGTGTGTGGGTGTGTCCTCATCGCCTTTACTTACAAGGACACCAGTCCTGTGGGACCAGGGCCCGTCGCTCTGACCTCACGTTGCCTCAGTTCTGTCTCTGAACAGCCCCATTCTGAGGCCTGGGGTTAGGACTGAGCGTATGGTTACCATGGGGGCACCGTTGGCCCATAGCAGAAGGGAAGCCGCTCAGTTACCTCCGCACCCCTAGCTTAACACGCGGAGCTCAGAAGGGTCCCGTGGGGAGGAGGGTGGGCGCGGACGGCCAGGCCCTCGAGTTGACGGCAGCTCCTACTGGCTGAACCCGCGGCTGCGAGTGAGGGTGGAGGCCCGCGTGGTGGTGATTGGTGCTTAATGAAGCTCCAGGGCTGCGGCCTGGGTGTGGGCGCCGAGGCCCGGAGAGGTGAGGCGGCATCTGCCCAGGACCCCGGCTGGCGAGGGCGGGGCCATGGAGCAAGACCTGTGGATGCTCAGAGAGGGGGTGATGCCATGGCCGGGGGTGCGGAGGGAGAGAAGAGAGGGCCCAGATCTGCAGTGAGGACAGGACAGGTGAGAAGAGGCCTCAAGCTAGCCCTCAAACCAGCTGCTTTCTAGAGGGCATGAGGTGCTGGGGATACAGTGAGAGCAAAGCCCCTGTCCTGGTGAGACACTGGGTCTAGACCAGCGGTTCTCAACCTGTGGGTCGCGACCCCTTTGGCGGTCGAACGACCCTTTCACAGGGGTCGCCTGAGACCATCCTGCATATCAGATATTTACATTATGATTCATAACGGTAGCAACATTACAGTTATGAAGTAGCAACGAAAATAATTTTATGGTTGGGTCACCACACGAGGAACTGTATTTAAAGGGCCACTGGTCTAGATAGACTATCTGGCGCCCTGCGAATCTGCACCGGGGAAGTCAGGGAGGACTTCCTGGAGGAGGTGACGATCCATGGCTCTGAAGGACAAGTAGAGTCGGCTGAGCAGGAGGTGGGGTGGTGAGAGGACGAAGGCCGAGGGGGAGGGAGAACCTGCCGCACTCTGGGCAGAGAAAGGACACGGCCATCCGTCAGGAAGCCTGGCTCGGAGGCGTGAAGACAGCCCCGTTAATAAAGTTCCTGCCCACATTGCACAAATCTCCCTTTACTTTAATAAAGAGACTGTTTAATTTGTGGCTGCGCGAGGGCTCCTGGGAGTGTTCTAAAGAGGCCATGAATTAGCACCGTTCTCCCGCGCGCCCCTTCGGGGTGGAGTGCAGCCGGCGCACAGGCCTTCGAAAGCACGGCCGTTATTTAAATTTTACTTTATTATAATTTGTCAGCGGCCGCGGAGCCTCCCGAGGCTGACGTCAGGGCGTGAAGCGGGGGAGCGACTGGGAGTGAGCTGGTAGGGCCGAGCGTCCCTGTGCCTGCTCCGTGCAGCCTTCTCCTCTCTCAGCCGCCAGAGAGCCAGTTACTTATAGACCAGTGATGGCGAACCTTTTGAGCTCGGCGTGTCAGCATTTTGAAAAACCCTAACTTAACTCTGGTGCCGTGTCACATATAGAAATTGTTTGATATTTGCAACCATAGTAAAACAAAGACATATTTTTGATATTTATTTTATATATTTAAATGCCATTTAACAAAGAAAAATCAACCAAAAAATGAGTTCACCATCACTGTTATAGATCCTGACAAGCGGCCCATTTCGCCCTCCCCTCCCCTCCCAGTCCCGGGGCCGCATGGGAGCGTCATGGGGTGCGAGGGGCGCTGGCGACCTGAGGAGCCGTCCAGGGCCCCGCCCCCGGGTGTGGCACCCTGGCTCTGCCCTGGGGACAGCAGGGCCTTCGTCTCGCACATTCGGGATCTGTCCGGCCTGCTCTGGCTGCGGGGCCCTTTGAAAGCCTCCCGTGGGTGTGAACTTGGCTTCCTGCGTGAATGTGAACCGCCCCAGGGCTTGTAAACCCGGACTCGCACACACGCTCCGGGCCGCACGGTGGCTGCGAGCGGGTAGCCCGCCGGGGCAGCAGGAGCGTCGCCTCTGGTTAAGCCACGGTCGGGGCGTGCCCTCCCTCTGTGCCCACTGAGCCCGTTGCCGTTTGAGACATTTCATGGGGCCCTTGCATGTGCGCGCTCACCGGAGAGCTGAGAAAATGTCAGCTCCGATGTTCTTTTGAGGTTAGAGAAGTTCCCTCTATTTTGCATTTCAGTGGCAGCCAGCTCCCGTGTTTGCACAGAAAATGACAATCATTTAATTAGTTTCTTCTCACACCAGCTTGAAGATCTCAAAATAACAGCACTCTCCTTCCTCAGTCATTTTCTTGCAAAAGCAGATAATTTCTTGCAATGTGGCGCTTGCCTGGCCCAAGCAGGGCCCAGTTCCCGCAGCCACTGCGGGAGGGGGGGCAGAGGGGCGCAGAGGGGGGCGGGGGGCGGCGCTGTTCCCATCCGTTTCAGCTCGGAGGGTGTTGGCGAGGCGCTGCGCCTGCGTGTTTCTGAAGCGTCCGTCGCAGCGATAGCATCTCCCAGGCCTCGGCCGGGGGTGGCATTTGCCAGGGTCCCCTCGAGGCTCCTGCCTCTGGTGCCACTTTCTCTCACAATAGCAGGTCTCGGCGTTTCCACGCGTGGTGCCCCGACCCCGGAGGTAGCCACGGGGCCGTTCACGCGCCCACTGCTGAGCACGCACGTCACTCGTCACCCCAGTCAGTTCTGGAAACAGCCCTGCAGAGTGGAGGCGGCTCCTGTCTTCCCAGACAAGCACGTCCCTGCACCCGGGGCCGCCTGAGCCACGCCGAGGGGCCCGCGTGGTGCTGCGGGTTCCTGCGCTCTGAGCCCAGCGCGTGTTTTGTAGCGCAAGAGATTTTTTTATACTTTTTTCTTTTTTTTAGAATATATTTTTTATTGATCTCAGAGAGGAAGGGAGAGGGAGAGAGAAACATCAGTGATGAGAGTCATTGATCGGCCACCTCCTGCACGCCCCACACGGGATCGAGCCCACCACCCGGGCCTGTGCCCTGACGGGGAATTGAACCGGGACCTCCTGGTTCATAGGTCAGCGCTCAGCCACTGAGCCCCGCCGGCCGGGTTTATACTTTTTCTTTATTGTTCTTAATTGTGGGAAAACACCAAGAACATGAGTGTCCATAGTTCGGTGCCCAGGTCAGGGGCATCAGGCACATTCACTGTCGTGCAGCCGTGACCACCACAATCTCCAGAACTTCCCGTCGTCCCAAACTGACACTCTGTCCCCATCACACACCCATTCGCATCCCCTCCGCCAGCCCCCCCTCCCCTGCACCCACCGTCTACTTTCCGTCTTTACGAAGGTGACTCCTCCAGGGCCCGCAATCGGTGGACCCTCCAGGGCCTGTCCCGTTGTGTCGGCTTACCTCACTGAGCGGGGTGTCCTCAGGGTTCGTCCCAGCTGTGGCTCGTGCCAGATGTCCTTCGGGGGGACCAGATGTTTGCTGTCCGCCCATCCCTCCGTCCGTGGCCACGTGGCTGCCCCCGCCCCTCGGCGTTGTGAGACGCTGCGGAGCCTCGATGCCCAAGCACCGGCCAGGTCCCTGCGCTCCGCCCTGTGGGCTGTGCCGGAAGCAGGTTGCTGGGCCTGTGACTGCGGCCCGTGTTCATTTTCTGATGGAGCCTGAGGTCTTAGCCACGCAGAACTCGCTGTGTCTGCCGCTTGCCGGTGAGCTGCAGGGTTGCCACCCCCAAAGAAACCCCCCGCCGTGGGCTCGGAGGAGGAAGACCCAGGCGTGAAAGGTGGTGCTGGCCCCGCTGGGGTGGCTCGGCGGTTGAGCGTTGACCCGGAACCAAGAGGTCACCGGTTCGCTTCCCAGTCAGGACGGGCACAGCCCTGGGATGGGGGCTCGATCCCCAGCAGCGGTGCGTGTAGGAGGCAGCCGATCCAAGATGTTTTCTCTCTCATTGAAGTTTCTGTCTCTCTATCCCTCTCCCTTCCTCTCTCTCTAAAAACCAATAAAAACGTTAAAAGGAAAAGGTGGTCTCCCACCTACCGAGGGCGCAGCGTGAGACCGGACGAGGGAGCCACTGCTGTTTCTGTTTTCTTCTAACACCTGGATTCTGCTGGTGTGACCCAAGGGAGGGGCTGTTGTCCAGAGCCCAGGAGGCCGGGAACCAGAAACAGGCGGGCGGGTCGGGAGCCTGGCCGGTCAGGAGCCTGGCGGGTCGGGAGCCTGGCCGGTCGGGAGCCTGGCGGGTAGGGAGCCTGGCCGGACGGGAGCCTGGCGGGTCGGGAGCCTGGCCGGTCGGGAGCCTGGCGGGTAGGGAGCCTGGCTGGTCGGGAGCCTGGCGGGTAGGGAGCCTGGCCAGTCGGGAGCCTGGTCAGTCGGGCGCCTGGTGGGTCAGGAGCCGGGCGGGTCGGGTGCCAGTTAGTTGGGAGCCTGGCCGGTCAGTTGGGAGCCTGGCCAGTCAGTTGGGAGCCTCACTGTTCAGTTGGGAGCCTGGCCCAGGGTGGAGCAGGAGGAAGCCCCCGCCCAAGCCCTGCCTTCCCCGAGGTGGGCAGTTTGCCTTTCAAGTCCAAGCGCTCCGCCTCCTCCTGCTCTTGGGCACCTCTCCCCACGGCTGCCCCGCTGGCCGGTTAAGCCGTTGTTCTCACTACGCGTCCTGCTCTCCGCGGTCTGTTCACTCAGAACCACCTAGGCCATCGGAGCCGCGTTCGGACTCGTCCTCTGGCCGTTGGGTGGGTGGCGCCCGGTGTTGACTTGGTTCCTGTGTCGGTCGGTTCTTTGTGACGCGTGGTGGGCCCGGCTCCAAGGACCCCCAGCCTGGCACAGGGGTCCCGCTCTCCCAGTGCCACAGAGCCCCCCACCCAAGGCCGGAGAAGCCCACGGGACTTCGTCAGGATGTAGCTTTCATAATGAGCGTAAAATAAAATGCGTTGGATGACAGGGAAGCCAGTCCTATGGCAGTGAAGTTACCCAGATTTTAAGATGAATTTCTTTACTGACGCACCAGGAGCCAGCAGCAGGCGGAGTCACGTGAGTAGAAATAACGGTAACGCCAGTGGCTGTGGCCGTGGGACAGGAGGGGAGACCGACAGACCCGTGGGGATGGTTTCTCTTTCCCGACACCCCAGCCCCCCATGTCCTGGCTCCCTGAGCACCTCCGTGGTCCCCAAGGCCCCTGAGGGTGTGGAGTCCAGGAGGGTGGGGTGTTTGTCTGTCTGGTCTCTGCTGGCCCCGAGCCTGGTGCTTAGCAAAGTGCCCAGTAAACGTATCGGGGAGTCCAGTGGGAGGGGATCCTGGTCCTGAGGGGCTGTGGGAGCTCGGAGGCCCCGCCCACTTCCTTTCCTGCCAGGACGTTGGAAAGACCCCGGTGGGCCGGTAGGGGTAGGTCACCGGACGGTGGGGCTCCCTGTCCCCCTGCCTGCTGTTCGGAGCCCTAATGATCCTGCCCACCCGCCAAAGAGACAGACGGACGGATGGCGAGGTCTGCTTCCCGCCCGTCGCGAGGCTGCCCTCGGTTCAGACGCTGGGGACCCACCGTGATGCCCGGGCAGCCAGGCCTCGGTGTCCCCGCTCCCCTCCCGCAGCCGGGCTCTGGGGGGGGGTGCCTTCGAGGGCGCCGGGCGCTCAGCGGTGAGAAACGCGTTTCAAGGTGACGCAGAGGCTTTTAAAATGCAGCCCTGGCCCCGGCCTCACTTATGAAAACAAAACACAACTCGGAGGAGACGGTTCTGCTGAGCTTTTCCACAAAGATAACCGGCTGAGGGCTGAGCTCGGAGAGCAGGGGGGAGGCGGGTCTGGGGAGCGGCACTCACTCTGTCCCTCCTCCCAGGGGAGTCGCAGGTCTGGCATCGCCCCCACCCCCGGGGGAGCCCCCAATGTGGCCTGGTCTGTCACCTTTGCTCTGTGCGGCGAATGTCTTCACAGTTACATCAACACGTTTCCTTTGAGCGACGTGACAGGAGCCGTGCTCTGGAGGCTGTGGCTGGGGGGTTGCAGCCTGCCCTCACCCCGGCACCCCCACGCTCCCTCCCAGGACCTGGGCTGAGCGCCTGGTCGGGGCCCCGCTCGCCCGCTGGGGTGCTGTGTCCACCGTGGCGAGGGCCCGGCTCCTGGAGGTTGGGGGGGGTTCCACTGGGCTGCTCCCCGCCCTGCTGGGCCTCAGTTTCCTCAGCCCTGGAGGCCTCGCAGGCCCTGCCCCTCCCCGCCCAGGTCAGGATGGAGCCAGGGAAGGTGTGGCCCCGCGAGCTCAGCCTGTCCCCCAGGCTCTCAAACTCAGGAATTGGGGGGCGGGGGGGGCGGCTTCTCAGTCCGGAAGACTGCAGTCCCTGCCGGTCAGAAGTTGCTTTTCTTCTTAAATACACTTATTTACTTCAGAGAGGAAGGGAGGGAGAGAGAGAAACATCAGTGATGAGAGAGAATCATCCATCAGCTGCCTCCTGCAGGCCCCACACCAGGGACTGAGCCTGCACCCCGGGCATGTGTCCTGACCGGGAATTGAACTGTGACCTCCTGGTTCCTAGGTCGGTGCTCAGCCACGGAGCCACGCCGGCCGGGCTGTGCCCCTGGCTGACACGCAGGCACCGTCCGTGAGTGGGAGCGTCTCCAGGCGGCCGTTTCCTGCTCCTGAGCGCCCGGTGGTTTCAGGGAGGACCGGGTGCCAGGTGCCCCTCACCCGCGAGCCCCAGAGTTCATGACGCCCACGGGGCTGGGCCCAGGCTTGTCGGCCCCCAGGACGGTTCAGAGAGGGGTGTGGAGTGGGCCTTTGTTCCTGCTGCATCAGATTACCTCCGGGGAGCCTGGGCGGGACCCTCCACCAGCTGGGAGGGGTGACGGGTGGGGCAGGCGGGGTGGGGGAGCCAGGGTTCTCGTGAGCTGGTGGTCAGGGCGGGCGGCCCAGAGGGGCAGGCATTTTCCCCAAGTCGGGGACCTTAGTAGGTGCTGCGTAGGGCTGCCGCGGGGTGCTCAGGGCGAGGACCCAGGCTGGCCCGCAGTCCTCGGTGCTCACCCCCAGGTCCTCCGTGCTCACCCCCTGGGTTCTCGGTGCTCACCCCCCCAGGTCCTCGGTGCTCACCCCCCGGGTCCTCGGTGAT
>NW_005876317.1:0-10201 GCF_000147115.1 Myotis lucifugus | reverse complement strand
TAATATGCAAATTGACTGTCATGCCCTTGCACAAGATGTCCTCCCCCATGTGGTCACAAGGTGGCCACGCCCATATCATCACAACATGGCTGCCCCCATGTCTTCACAAGATGGCCGGCAGAGGAGGGCAGTTGTGGGAAACCAGGCCAGCAAGGGAAGGCAGTTGGGGGAGACCGGGCTGGCAGGGAAGGGCAGTTGGGGGTGACTGGGCCGGCAGGGAAGCAGTTAGGTGTCGATCAGGCTGTCAGGGCAGAGGTTAGGGGGTGATCAGGCTGACAGGCAGAAGCAGTTAGGGGCAATCAGGCAGGTAAGCAGGTGAGTGGTTGGGAGCCAGCCGTCCTGGATTGTGAGAGGGATGTCCAAATGCCGGTTTAGGGATTGGGTCTAAACTGGCAGTCAGACATCCCCCGAGGGGTCCCAGATTGGAGAGGGTGCAGGCTGGGCTGAGGGACACCCCGTCCCCCGCATGAATTTCGTGCACCGGGCCTCTAGTCAGTTTATAATGGTCTTTATTATCCATAAATGAGTGAGATCATGTGGTATTTTTCTTTCATTGACTGGCTTATTTCACTTAGCATAATGCTCTCCAGTTCCATCCATGCTGTTGCAAATGGTAAGAATTCCTTCTTTTTTACAGCAGCATAGAATTCCATTGTATAGATGTACCACGGTTTTCTAATCCATTCATCTGCTGATGGGCACTTAGGCTTTTTCCAAATCTTAGCTATGGTAAATTGTGCTGCTATGAACATAGGGATGCATATATCCTTTCTGATTTGTGTTTCTGGTTTCTTGGGATATATTCCTAGAAGTGGGATTACAGGGTCAAATGGGAGTTCCATTTTTAACTTTTTGAGGAAACTCCATACTCTTCCATAGTGGCTGCACCAATCTGCATTCCCACCAGCAGTGCATGACTGTTCCTTTTTCTCTGCATCCTCTCCAGCACTTGTCATTTTTGATTTGTTGATGATAGCCATTCTGTCAGGTGTGAGATGGTACCTCATTGTTGTTTTGATTTGCATCTCTCGGATGATTAGTGACTTTGAGCATGTCAACCAGCAGTTCTGCGTACCTTCTTTCCACTGTGCCTGTCCCAAAGGACGCAGCTCAAGCCAGTGCCGTGTGGATTCCCTCTGATCCTCAGGGCTCAGAGGTCTGGCAGATTATTCTTCCTAGAGCCTTGATTTTACCTTTCTCCAGGAGTCCTCTGCCTTTCCCGGCTGCAAACCGTCTCCCAGCTGAATCTCCTCTGCCAATTCGGGCTGGATGTTACTCGTTTCAGCTGCTCACCCTATCTGCTCTGGGACTAGGCACGGGACATGTCCATCTATACCGCCACCATTTTGTCTCTCTGCAGTACAGTACCTCCTACAAGCATTTTTATCTGGAAGAAAGTTGCCCTCAAGTTCTTGCTCTGATTCCAGTCAAGTTAGTTCCTCCCCAAATGTCCCAGGTTCCTTTTAAGCCACTGCCCCATGGGGCTCAAGTCCAAGTAAGTCTGTGTGCCAACCCTTTAAGAGGAACTGGCTGGGATTCCAGAGCCACAATCCCCACTGGATTTTACAGCCTGAAATTACGGGGACTTCTCTTCCCAGCTCTGGAACCTTGGGCTGGGGGGCTGGTGTTGGACTCGGATGCCTTGCTCCTCACAGGAGGCCTCCACAGCCTAAGATACCCTTCCAATTAGAAAAATACCACACATGGGTGTCAAACCAGCCGGTTCCGTGCCTCTGCCTCTCCTCCCAATCTCGATATGCTTTCTTCTTTACTTCTCTAGTTGTAGGACTTGCATTTAGCCAGATTTCAGGTGGTTCTGAATGATGGTTGTTCTGTATTTGAGTTGTAATTTTGATGTGGTTGTGGGAGGCAGTGAGTACTGAATTTACCTATGCCACCATCTTGTTTCTATCTCCTTAACGACCGAGGACTTACTCTGTAATGGTGAATTTAAAACATAAGAGTGGGAATATTAAATCATGAGAGGAAAAAGGAAACTAAGTAGCCCAAATGGTCAGTGTGGAAATCAACTAAGGTCTCTAAGATAGAGGAACTTCAGTGGGGAGCGGCCTGGCTCCTCATCGAGTACAAGCGAGTTTGTGTGGCTGCGATGCCTTACTGCAGATGCCTCCTTGGAAGTGGGTGCTGAAGTCGTGCACATGCATCACAAAAAGAAAAAAGCAAATGGCTTACACTGCTCCTTCCCTGGGCTGTGGGTGAGCATCACTATTGTGGCGGGCATGGTCTGGAGACCCTTTAGAGAGGTGGCATTTGACTTGAGGTTGAGGGGCAGAGCAACTTCCCTGAGAGAATCTTGGGTCTCCTGTTTCTACAGGAAGCTGGATGGACAGGGACACATCTCAGGGTGTTTTGAAGGACTTTCTTTTTTTGAATCCTGGGCATAAATGTGGAGAGTTAGAGACCCTTGGGCATGATCCCCAATGAGAATTGTGCTGTGTTCACATAACCTTCTTGCCAACACCCACTCACACCTCCTGTCTAGGGTGGAGCACAGCACTTGCTAGATACCTGCTCTGTCTGCATCTCTCACCTCCAAACATCGCCAAACAACGTGTCCAGAGAGCATGACTAATGCATCAGGACTCTTCTGCTCCCACTCGGTTTCTGTCTCCTGTTGCTGTCACTGTTTTCCTTCCATGGGCATCTGAGCCAGCTCCTGGCCCCCAGGCCTGGAATGCTGGTTGTGTTGATGCCACACCTCCAGTGGCCAAAGGGTCTTCATGCTTTGGCATTGCTGGGGCAGCCAGCTGGGTTGCCGTTGGGCAGCATGTTGTGTGGATATGCCCCATATGGAGTCAGTAAGGAAAGGGAGGGGGGGGGTCTCTAAAATCCATAGAGGGCCCAGCATGCCTTTAAAATACATCATAGTGATGGGATTGATTGGGTTTTAAAGGCATGAAGCAGGTGGATCAAAGCAAGATTTTTACCTTTGGTGTTGGAACAGTCCTATTAAAATTGCATTCATTAAAGAAGAGAATGAATAATTACTTTTTACAAAGCAGCTATGAAAAGCATATTTTCTAACTTTTTAGTAGTTCCACTCCTGAAAGGAAGCATGTGCAAACAAAGACTAAAGAAAAGAAGTGCCCTGTCCCCAGGCTCTGTCAGCGCATTTGTCAGGCGTTCTCACTGAGTCTATAAAGTGTGCTGCCCTACACATTCCCAGGAGAGACCCCAGAAGCGACCTTAGGAAAACACTTAACAATGCTGGGCCACAGCTCCTCATCTTCAAGGTCAGGATACTGATACCTACACTGGAGGTGGAAAGAGCTGGGCTTAGGGCTTGGCATACCAGCCGGGACCTTGAGTTCCATTGCTTTTGTGGCAGCTTATTCCATGTTTTCATATTTTCACTCAACTGCAAGATTCAGCAAATGTTTATTGTGCCCTGACCATGTAACTTTCAGTGCATAAGAGCACTGTCATAACCTCACCGGAAGCTGTGTTGGATGTTAAGGCCTGGGGCTGCCATTAGTGAATTCACTTGGTGATGCTTGGAGGCCTCGAAGGCCCTGAGATTGCCTCAGGCAGTCTCTGGCCCATCGCAGAATCACTTTCACACCCAACTTCCAGTAGGGACCTGAATCTTATTCCCTTGGCTTCCCGTCATGCTTGTCATATGTGAAACCCCAGGACCTGTGCACATGGGGAGAGTTCCTTTCTAATTATCTCACACCCTTCCTTTCCCACACAGCACCGAAGGGATGGTTTGAGTTGGCAGAAGCCCTTTAAAATATCACCACAGTTTGTCCTGACCTGCCAGATTTTCTCCTGTTAGTGTCCCCATAAGATCCTTCCATATTATCTTCTTACACTGCTGAATGTTTAATCATCATTTTCGGCATGTGGGAATTCTCTCCTTGTGTGTCATCCCAGTATTAATCCCAGACAATTCAGGGGAGAAATGTAGGTAAAAATCAAATGTCGACAGAGTTCGGGCTCTCGCGTCAGGAAGACAAAAGTTCAGACCATGATACTTTTTTATTACTACACAGTGACGTTGGGATATTTCCTTATCTTTGAATTTCTCTCTTAACTGTAAAATGGAGTTAATAATAGGATTCAATGAGCAAAGGCATTTAGAACTGAGTTCAAAATTGGCACTTAATAAATGTTTGCTTTCTGCCCCTCTGCTTTCTTGCTTTTTCAGAAAAACTGCAATTCTGTCAGATACATGTCACTTGCTGTGTCAGCCCAGTGCTCTCACAGAAAACAAACATCCTTCTTAAGACACAGGACTGGTCCCTTGTGCCCTTACTTCCCTGTGTCTGATCTCAGGGGAATTTCCCAGGGCTGGGGAACGGCATCAACCCCCTGTCAAGGCTGCTGTACCCTTCAATGGGCACCCCCAGGCCCACTGTGTCATCTCTACTTCTTCCTGAGGGGCATCGGGACCACTTCAGTGCTGGGAACACTTCGGGACTCTGATCACAGACCAAGGCCAATAAGCCCCAGGAAAGCCCGGGTCCTGCTCCTTTTCTGCCTCAGCTCTGCCTCTGCTCAGGCCTCTCCACCTGAAACAGTCACCTGAGAACCTCTGTCACTTTCTTGGCTCTTAGATCCTGCATCCCTCCTTCCAGCGAGGCCGCAGCCCTTCAGCCACCTGAGGGCCACTGACCTGTGTGGAGGAGGCACCTTTACTAAGGCAACAAATTCAGAGGCACTGGGGCACAAGGAACGGGTTCAGAGGCAGCCTGGGGGGCAGCTGAAGACTGACCCAGCCCAGCCCCTTCTTTGGACATCAAGGTGAGGGTCAAACTATACTGGGATCCAAATTGATTTGTAGACCACCTTGGGTTAGATCTGAAGTTTGGTCAGGAAACATTTTCAAACCCATCCAGATGTGAGCTCTTCTCCCAGGGCAGGCCTCACACCTTGTGTGGCCTCTGCCCCACTGTCTCCTTGACTCTTGGTGGGTAACCCCAGCCCATTCTCCCCCAGCAGCTAGAGCCTGAGAGCCTTTTACCCTATGTCAGAAGGTTTCCACCTCTTCTCAGGACCCCACTGCCTTCTTCTTTTCCCCAGAGTCAAAGTCTGTGCCGCCTACATGACCCTGCCTGACCCAGCGCCTGCCCCTCCCAGGCCCCTTCTCTCTCCAGCCCATACTGCAGGCTCCCCAGGGCTCTGCAGCTGCCTCTGCAGGCCTGGTCACTCCCACTTGTCCGCATGCCCCTCTGAGTGTTCCTGACCCCATGTGATGGAGCCCCTTACCCAACACTCCTCATTCCCTTTCACTCCGCCCAAGAAGGTATTTACATTTACATGGCAGTTGTCTGGGTGTCCTGGCTGGAGTGAAGGCTCTGTCTCTCCCCAGCACGGGGAAGGGCACCAGGGAAGGGCACCAGGACTCCCAATAGGACTTGACAGTGAAGCTGAGCAGGCATTCTGCCCGGCCTGGACCACGGCCTCGCTGATCTCACTATGGAGAGTGTGTGTTCTCATCCAGACTTCTTGTACATTCACTCATTCTAATGACATTTGTCAACCCTGAACTGTGTTCCAGGTGCGGGGTAGGTGCCAGGCAGTGCTCAGAGCCCCCAGTGGGCAGAGCAGGGGAGGGGTCCTCATGGCACCTGAGACTCCGCCCTGCTGTAGGGCGTGTGTGCATGTGTGGGTATATGTGTGCAGTGCGTGAGCTAGTGTGTGTATCTGTAGTGGGGAGAGCTCCAAGCACTGAGAAGGGTGTGACATCTGACCTCTGACCCCTCCACTTCCACCTGGGCCCACCCTATGGCTGCAGGTTCCCCTCAGCACCGACAAGTTGCCTCACTCAGGAAGTGTTGTCTTTGTTTGAGCAGGTACAGTCCACACAAGGCAACAGGGGAGAAGCCTGGGCTCTGAGAGTCTGTTTCCGAGGCCTCCACAGGCAACAGGCATTAGTTGCAGCTCTGATTCCATAGGAGCCTCGCCTAGGAACGCCCACAGCTGTCAGAGGAATGAACAATTTTGTGTCATTTGTGCAGCAGAAGGTTGAGGGGATATTTGAGCTTTCCTCTTTTACATTCCCCCTTCTTTCTGTGAAACAGAGTGAATTGGGACCTCTCTCTGTGCTGGCCTGCGTGTGACAAGGTGGCGTTATGGGTGACAAGGCCAGGTCCCCAGTCACACTGTGGGGCATGGAGCCTGGTGGGGGCCCTAAAGGGACCGTCTCTGTCTCCTTCGGGTGCTGGCACCTCTGGGGAGCCACTTGTCTGCAGTGGAGAGGAGCATGGGGACTTTACGTGGCACGCCAGGAGAGCGGTTGCCTTACTACTCGTGGCTTTCCGGGGTCCGTTTCTGGGTGTTTTATAGGTGATATTGCCAATGGGCTCACTTCGGAGGGTAAAATATTGGGCCCTCAGAGGTTAGCTTATCCTCAGCTGCTGAAGGAAGTTTCCAAGTGAACTGACTGCGGTTTCAGGCTGTGCCCTTGACATGTGAGCTGTGACATTTACCGAGATGTGCCGAGATGTAGTATTGAAGGACAGTGTGCTCCACCAGCCACCTTTAGTGGCATCAGGGGCTGCCATGGGGATCGCTGCGCCCACCTCCCGCAGGTCAGCAAGGTCTGGCTCAGTGCTCTGCAGCTTCTGCCCTTCACAGGCCACCGATTTACAGCCCTACTGCCCCAGGTGGACGCGAGAGCACACACTTCAGGAGAGTTAGGTGAATGAATTGCAAACATGGTGTCAAGGCCCCTTCCACGTGGTCGGACCACTGTGGAGCCTGAGTCCTCGGAGATGCTTTTCCCACTGGACCTTGGGAAGAAAGGCCGTGTTCTTTTTAATAGCCGCATTATGTGCATGGCCCAGACTTACAGTCATCTGGACCACCCTGAGGCCGTATGTGGACAAAGGAGAGCCCCAGCCAGACAGCATTGGCATTTGTTTTGTTTTCAAAGCTTGGAAATTTCAGGGAATAGGGAAAACAGCATATGAAAGTCTACTGACCCACAGCACAGAATGAACAGTTTACATGAAACCTTTAAAAGACTCAAATCATGCATTTGAGAGTGAAATGATGACCTGCAAACCTTTATTCATAAAGTCCTCAATGCTGCCATACTGGCCCAGAAACACGTGTGCCCTCCTGACTGTCAGCATTGTCTGTGGTGTCTGCTTAATGGTATTTCCTCATCTACGTCGAGCAAGGCTTTTTAAACTAGGGCTTGCAGGCCACACCTGCCCACCTGCTGCTGCTCTGTCAGTAAAGTCTTATTGACCCACAGCCAGGCTCTTTCATGTACGTGTCTTCTCTGGTTGCTTTCACACTAAACAGCAGAGTTGAGTATGTGACGGTGACAGTATGGCATGCAAATCCTGAAATATTGACTATCTGGCTCTTTCTGGAAAGGTTTGCTGACCTGTGATGGAGCACAGCACTGTGCAGGCCAAACGCGTGCTGTTTTCCTACACATCCCTCTTGTTTCTGGGAAACAGGACTTTGTTCTGAGGCTGCCTCAGACCCACAGCATTCTGGCTGCAGGGCCACCGTTCTCCAGGAAGCAGCAACAGAACACCTGGAGTCCAAGGTGGGCTTTGCCACTGTCATGCAGACAGCCCACTCAGTGTCTGAGAAGGGAGTGTTTCTCACGCAGCAGAGAGGCGGCAGAGCAGGCATTTCCCTTCCCTGACTTCCTGAAAGCACTGGCTCCAGGATTTTGAGACCTGATGTGACCCAGCTATTAAACCAGTCATCGTTTTCCTGGTCCTGCATTGGTGGTGGGATAAGTGGTTACTCTTTCTGGAACACACCGGCTTCATGCTGGGAGGTCTGACAGCGAATCTCCTCATTGCCCAGCACTCGATGGTCCACGTTGGAGGCTGTCTCCATGGCATGTGTTTGGATTAGAGGCAGAGCTGTGGGAAACCTTCCTCAAAACTCTTAGGCAAAGTTAGTTACTTATTGGTGTGTATAGAGGGTGATTGGCTCCCTGCACCCAGTAATCTCCCTGCCCCATCTCTTCAAAAAATGTGTGCCAGGTAAATAGGAGCACTCTGGATCCTGCCACTGTCCTGAAGTTCTAGCCAGCAGGGGACCCAGAATGTCTTCTTCAGTATTAGCACCACCAGGTGCCACCAAGCCAAAGCTGAGACCACATTGGGTTTGCATCTGATAGGCAGGAGGCCTGTGCAGATTCCACCTGCTCATTTCACTAACCTCACAGTAGCACATTTGACATGAGTGGATTTTGAACCCCACTTACTGCGTTATAATGGGATTTTACTGCAGTTACATTATACTGGGTGATGTCCATGTGTTTATGATTGGGCCTCTCCCACCTAGCGCTGAGCTCCCATTGAGGAGGGATGGTTTCCTCCTCATGCCTGGCATTTAGGGGATGCTCATGCATTGCTGGCTGGATGGGGAGCAGGCAGGAAATGCCAGCACTTGGAATGATACAAATTCTCTGGCCTAAGACCACACTCGGTTTTGGACAGCTCCCCTTTTATGTGCCAATCCCACATAAGGGGGAGCTAATTCCACCCTCTGAGTGAACCAGAATGAGCCCAGCTCTTCAGTGTGGCAGTGATGCCACAGCTCAGAGACAGTAGCCATGCCCCACCCAGCCTTCTCATTCTCAGACTCAGCGATGCCACTTCTCTTGCTTCTGTGACTTAATTTCAGATTGTTCACATATTGGCTGGCTTCCTCAGAATGTGATGATGTCCCCTTGATGCGTTAGAACCAATGCAGTATTCAAGTTGTGCCACAACTTATCCACACTATCACCTTTTATTTTAGAAAAAAAACCCTTTTATCTAGGTATAGCATAATATACTCACAAGTTAACCAATCAAAATTATGCCCCTTGATGATTGGAAAAAATATATCCTTATAATCACTACCAAGTGGAGCAATGTGGGTGCCAGTGCCCCAGTGCCTCCACCCTCTTCTCCTCCCATATCTTCTAACACCATAGAAGACTTGTGTCTATTTTTGAACTTCAAATAAACGAATAATGCAGAACATATTTTTGTGTCCAACTCTGTTTTCTCTCAACATCATGTTTATGAGCTACACCTATATTGTTGTAGGGTCTTTAGTTGTCCATTTTTATCACTTTTCGGTACTATTAGCTGGGTTTTTAAAAATATATTTCATTGATTTTTTACAGAGAGGAAGGGAGAGGGATAGAGAGTTAGAAACATCGATGAGAGAGAAACATCGATCAGCTGCCTCCTGCACACCCCCTACTGGGGATGTGCCCACAACCAAGGTACATGCCCTTGACCGGAATCAAACCTGGGACCCTTCAGTCTGCAGGCCAACGCTCTATCCACTGAGCCACATCAGTCAGGGCTATTAGCTGGTTTTTTAATAGACTTCATTTATAGAGCAGTTTTAGGTTCATGCCTGGATTGAGCAGAAGGTACAGAGATTCCCATGTGCCTCCTTGTCCCCCACACACAGCCTCCCATGACCAGCATCCCCACCAGAGAGGTGCGTCGGTTACAACTGATGAAGCTACAGTGACACATCCTGTCACCCAGGGTCCAGGGTTTACATGAGGCTTCACTTGGTGTTGTGCATTCTGTGGGTTCATGTATAAAAACATGTGCTCAGCTTGACAGTATCATCCAGAGCGCTGTCACTGCTGTGCTCTGCTGATTCACCCCTCCCTCTCCAGCCCCTGAAACCATTGATCATTTTACTGTCTCCATTGTTTTGCCTGTTCCACAATGTCATATATTAGATGTAGTATGTAGCATATTCAGATCGCCTTCTTTCACTTAATAATATGCATTTAAGTTTCTATCATATCTTTTATGGCTTGATAGCTCATTTCTTTTTAGCACTGGATAATATTCTATTGTCTGGATTTACCACAGCTTATTTATCCTCTCCCCTACTGAAGTAAATTTTGATTGCTTCCAAGTTTTAGTGATTATAAATGAAACTGCTATAAATATCCATGAGCAGGCTTTTGTGTGGACATAAGTTTTCAAATTCTTTGGGTCATTGCCAAAAAGTGTGATTGCTGGATTATAGTGTCAGAGTATGTTTAGTGTTGCAAGAAACTACCAAACTGTCTTCCAAAGTTGCTGCACCATTTTCTGTCCCCACCAGCAATGGCTGAGAGCTCCTGTGGCCTCACATCCTCACCAGCATTCGTTGCTGTTGGCTGTTCTAATGGGTGTCTAAGCCATATCTCATTGTTTTAATTTGCATTTCCCTCATGACATGAAGACGACGCATC
>NW_005876316.1:0-10202 GCF_000147115.1 Myotis lucifugus | reverse complement strand
AAGCGTAATTTTATCATCAAAGGTAATTTGCTTCTCATGAAAACACTCTGCATCCATCAAAATAATGAATGCTTGAAATGGAAAGATGCATGAAGCTCATTAGATCTATTCTCATCTTACCTGATTGCCATAGCAACTATTCTCACAAGCGGTGGGACAATTCTTCATCTATCACCCTCTGAAGTCAAGAAAAAAATCTAAATTAAAAGAGTAGATTTAACACACACACATCTGAGTTCACTGTCTCCAAAACAGCCCCCATAACTGCATGTTCCAAAGACAAAAACTCACACGGAGAACAAGTGATGTGAGGCCGTGATGAGCTACGTGATGAGCTACCGAGCGAGCAGGAGCCCAGGAACGCTGCATGTCAGCTGGACCGCAGACCTCGCAGACGCAGGAGAGACTGGTGACGGGAGAGGAGGGACCTACGGGAATTCCATGTCCCGGACACAGTACCTGCAAGGAAGCTCTTCCCTCACACATAGGTAACCACCTTGTAAACCGTTTGATAAAAGAAACTGCACGTCGACTCCTTGGGACTTGTCCTCGGTCATTCGGCTTCAGAAATCCACACCTGGGCTCACCCCTGTGTTCTCAGAGCCTTTACCGTAGAAGGTCACAGACACACCGAGGCCGCCCCTTCTGCTGGCAGTGCCTGCACTGCTCCTGAGCCTCCAGCATCCCAGCCTCCAGCATCCCAGCCTCCAGCATCCCAGCCTCCAGCATCCTCAGCTCCAGCAATCTAAGCCTCCAGCATCCTTGAGCCTCCAGCATCCACAGCTCCAGTATCCCCGAGCCTCCAGCATCCCCAGACTCCAGCATCCCTGGCTCCAGGATTGCAGTGTTCCCTGGTCCTCTTCCTTCTCAGGTCTCTCTGTTTTGGAGCAGCCGCAGTAAACGCCTTTCCTCCAGCAGCCTTCAAGCAATTGCCTTACATTCACTGGAAGGAAGGAGAGAGGGGACGGGGGAAGAGGAGAGAACCAAGAAAAATCCCAATTGTGCTATTTCCTTGTATGTCAAGAGCCTAATGTTTCAAGCAACTCCCAAATCTGTATCTGAATAAATGAATTGTGATTAACTTACGCTACAAAAAAGGGAAAAATTCGGAAAAGTCCTCAGGGCCTCCCTGCACTTTCGGCCACGCTCACCAACCAAGATTGGAGAAGAAGCAGGAGGCCTTCGTAGAGGAGTTCCTGGCTCCGCCATCAGTCACACGGCCACAACGTGCTGCTTTAGCGCCCTGCTCGCTCACGGACCCACCGGAGAGGCCATGCTGGGATCCAGCACCGCTTGGCATTGCTCAGACCCCGTCCCGTGAGGGTGGGACTGGACCGTGCTGGGCAGTCAGCTACCACAGACTGAGGGGAAAGGCGGCATCCCGCACATGGTAAGCTCAAGTGTATGTGAAATTCTTTGGAAAGTTTGAATCCCTGGTCATTAAATGATCTCAACGATCATTAAAAACTATGTGATTAAAAAAAGAATTGCTCTACTGACATTTAGTCCTTTATTATGAGCCTCCTGCAACATTTGAAGTTAAGATGGAGAGACATGTGCCATCATGAATTCAGGATAAACATGATTTCTGTGTGCTTCCGAATCTCACAGGTTCAAGTCAAATTTTTGTTTGTTTGTTTCTGGTTGTTGTTTTTTGTTTGTTTTGTGTTGTTAATCTTCACCTGAGGATATTTTCTCCATTGAGAGAGAGTGGAAAGGAGGGAGGTAGAGGATGTGGGGGACAGGGGAGAGAAACTTCAATTGGTTGCTTCCCGCACTTGCCCTGACTGGGCTGGGGATCAAACCTGCAACCAAGGCATGTACCCTTGACTGGGAATTGAACCGGACCCCTTGGTCCGATGCTCTAATCACTGAACAACACTGACCAGGCCCAAGTCAAATCTTTACGTTTATTTTATTTTTTAAAATATATTTTATTGATTTTTCAAAGAGAGGAAGGGAGAGGGATAGTTAGATACATCGACGAGAGAGAAACATTGATCAGCCGCCTCCTGCACACCCCCTACTGGGGATGTGCCTGTAACCAAGGTACATGGCCTTGACCGGAATTGAACCTGGGACCCTTCAGTCCGCAGGCAGATGCTCTATCTACTGAGCCAAACTGGTTAGGGCTTTACGTTTATTTTTAAACACTGAAAAGGGATCAAAGAAACAGAAAAGGTAATGAAACTAAGAGCTTTTCGTGCGTTTTAAGAACAGCTATTGAGACTTACAAGGTCTCTGAGGAAACTGCCATAATATTGATGAAAAGGTAATTCGAGAAAACAAATTCAATTCTGCAAATACCCCATGAGTATTCCTGGTATGTGCAAAGCACGCTAGAGATACACAAATAAGTAAAATCTGTCCCTTGAGCTCCTTAAAACATAATGGGAAGAGTAAACTAAAACCTCGAGTAACCACAGGAAGTTACGAATAAAGCGGCAGAGATTATAAAAATGAGGGATAGACTAAAGCAATTAAATGAGGCGTTCAAAGGGAAACAACATTTTCTTATCATCTACTCCTTTCTCAAGACTTTATACTCATCACCTCCTGTAATCTTTGTCACCATTCTTTAAAGTAGACATTTTTTGTTCCAAATGCACAGACTCACTGAGGCACACAGTGACTAAGCAGCTGGTCATGTCACCCAGTGAACGAGGTCCCGGCTCTGCCCCACTGTGAGCTCCTCGCTGGCTCTGCTTCCTGGGAAGGGCCCTGAAACGTGGCCGTGGCCGTGGCCATGGCCGTGGCCGTGGCTGTGGGCAGACGGCTTCCAAATGCAGGGCCCACAGCAGCAAGGTTGTCTCTTCCTGCTGGGTTGGCTCTGAGGACATTTACAAAAGAGGGAGAGAGAACTGCACATTACATAAATTTTGGTCCCTTATTAAAAGAATAACATCGGAAGGACTTCTAGTGAGAGATGGTTAAGTTAAAAGGCTCCTATCTACTCTTGCTTTGACTCAAAATCCAGTTAGAACAAAAGGACAAGCTTTTTAAAATTATTATTAAGGGAGACATTTATGATTCTGGTATTGACAGAGCAATATCTCACAGGAAGCTCCCCCCAGGAAAGTAACTAAAAATCCAGATCCGCTACGAACAGCAATTCCCTGGAGTCGCCGGAGCCAGCGGTGGACGGCTCCTGTGCTGTGTGAGCTCCTGCAGGAGAGAGAGGAGCTACGCCGAGAAATGCTCGCTGCCATGGCTGGCAGGAGAGGCTCAGTGCTGCTGGCGTGCCACACACAGGACAGGTGCCGGTGGAAAGCCAGTGTTTCTCATGTAAACCGCTGAGGGGAGCAGGAAAGAGTGACAGGGAAACAGCTATGCTGAGCTTGGACCCCGGGCTGTCTGCCTACCGTTCCCGGCCCTGACCACACTCATGCATGGCACCAACTCAAGAGGCTCGAAGCTAAAACCAACAAGATGAAAACCTTAGAACTGAAACACCAGTAGCTGAACCCGAAGTCTCACAGGATGGACTCAACAACCCAAGTCCACAAGGCAGACCACGGAGGCGAGAGTAAGAACGCTAAGATATACATCAGCAGCAATGATCGAATCTGAGGAACAGAAAGAGAAGATGAGAAAATAAAACAGACTCAGGGACCTGTTATCTATCAAACCATGTAACATTTGGGTAATTAGAATCCCAGAAGGAAAGCAGAAGATGGAATACAAACTTATTTGCATAATTGAGGGCTAAAAATATCCCAAATTTGATGAAACAAAGAAATTTACAGACACTCGATGATGTTCAACAAACTTCAAACAGGATAAATTCAAGAAAAACCTCACATACTTCCTTAGAAATGTCTAACATCATTATTGAATCCTCACAAAATCTTCAACAAACATGTTATGTTAGTGTCTTCATTTTTAGATTAGAAAACGAATACACACGGCAGAAAATGGTTAAAATACTGATACCAGATCTGCAAGCTGGCAAATGGGCCATCCTGACCGGACACAGTGGCTGCTCCAGAGCCCGGCATTGACCCTCTCCCGTCCAGCCTCACACCCACACCAATGGGCATCCCTGAACTCCCTAAGGAGAAACCAAAAACATGGAACAGATAGCCCAGCTGGCACGGCTCAGTGGTTGAGCATCGACCTAAGAACCAGGAGGTTAGGGTTTGATTCCCTGTCAGGGCACATGCCCGGGTTGCAGGCTTGATCCCGGGTGCGGGGCGTGCAGGAGGCTGACTGGCCAGGCACTGCCCAGATTTAGTCCTGAAAGTCCTGGGTCCGAGTTCCTTGGACCAGGCAAACTCCCTGGGCCTGGCCACCTGAGCTGCGTCTTCCCTCCTTCAATCTAGGCATGTGGTCCCAGCAGAAAGGACGTATGTGACTCCCAAGAGTAGGTCACAAGGGGCAACAGACACTCATCTGACTCGGAGCCAGGCCCCGAGCCCCGAGGAAGCCCAAGCAGCCAGTGAAGAGACCGCCTGGGAAGGCCTCAGCCCCGGGTGTCCCCGCCGACGGCCAGCGGAGGTCCTGGCTGGTGCCCGAAGCACCCCCAAGGGAGGAAGATGCCTGGTCTCACTCTGGACCCCTGCCGTGCAGTCCCACCTCCTGAGCCCACAGACACGGGAGGGTAAGGCAGTGACTGCCGGAGGTCACGCGTGGGGTGATTTGCTCTGTAGGAATACACAACTGACACACTTCCCCAAACTCAGTGACTTGAAAAAATAATTTTAATATAACCGTTGGTTTTATGGAGCAAGAATGCAGGCCCCGGGGGCCAGGTGATTCTGCCCCTCGGAGCACTGGCCCAGGGCTCGGGGCTGTGAGTGGCTGATAGGCTGCCCAGTCTCAGGGCCTCACTCGCCAGCCCGAGGCCCGGAGGCTGGGCCCCCGCTAGCCCCTCTGCTGCATGGCAGGCTCAGTGTGCAGAGGCCAGGGCTTCCAGAGTGCACCGGGCAGCCCGGTGAGAGCGGCAAGCTCTTTGGGGCCTAGTCCCAAAGGCCCGGGAGTACCTTCCACGAGGTTGTTAGCCAGGCGGTCACTAAGCCAGCCCCGGGCCAGGAGAGGGGATGGACTCCACGCCAGGGAGAAGAGTCAGCCACCTGGCAGCCATGCTGTTGTCACGAGAACCATGCGGCTACCTGGACACTCAGCCAACGTGTACATGTGTCTGAGTGTGTGGTTCAAAGGCCATGACAGTGAGGTTGGGGTGTTAGCCAATCATCTGAACATGGTGAATGCCACCTGCTGTGCAGGGTGTTGGGAATCTAGAACAGTCCATGTGAATGACTCCTTAAGTACATATTCCTTTTGTATTAAGAAAAAATAACAGCGCGGCAGGCATGGCTCAGTGGTTGAGCATCGACCTAGGAACCAGGAGGTCACGGATTGATTCCCGGTCAGGGCACAGGCCCGGGTTGCAGGCTCAATCCCCAGTGGGGGGCATGCAGGAGGCAGCCGATCAATGATTCTCTCTCATCATTGATGTTTCTATTTCTCTCTCTCTCTCCCTTCCTCTCCAAAATCAATAAAAATATATTTAAAAGGGTGCTTTATCCCGGAGCAGATAGGGGCGAGCAGCTGAAACGGGTAACAATCAGCCTGATCAAGCTGGGGAGGTTCAGCTGAGAGGCAGTCTGCAGCCAGGAAAGACAGTGAACTCCTAAAAAATGCGGATGGTTAGAGATTGAGGCTGAAACCTCCCCCTGGGCGCCAGCGCAGCAGCGAGACCGCGCCATCTTGGGTTGCGGTTACCGGTTACTGGCATCCAGAGAACGGCTACTAACCCGGCGCCTACCAACCCGGAGGCAACGACTCGCAAGCAGCGCGACTACAAGAGCCCAGCGGAGACCTGCATCCCTCCACGGAAAGTTTGTGCCTTTAAATCAACGCAGCAGATTCAAGCAACAGCGGCCTCCTGATCACCATACGCTCTGCCTGGGGAACAGTTGCTGTGTGTGAAGCCTCCCTCCACCAGCCAGAAGAGCCACCATGGCTGTGAACAGCACCCACCAGAGGCTCTGCTATCAACAGAGGAGCCGCTGCTACCACAACCGCCCAAGGAGCAACCACAGCCCGAGGAGCCACTGCCACCCAGGGAGCAGCCACTGCCACCCAGGGTCCAGCCACTGAATGATTCAGCAACTAGTCATGTCAGTGAGATCAAACATGGGTAGACAAAGAAACCCCCAAAGGAAAGAAAAGGAGGACTCGCCAGAAAAGCAGCTAAGTGAGACAGAGATATGCAACATGACGGAAAAAGAATTCAGAATAAGGTTCCTAGAGTACATGCACCGGATGTTCAAGAAGCAAGAAGAAACAGATGAAAAACTCAACTACTTATGCAAGAAGCTAGAAGAAACAGATGAAAAAATCAACAACTTAAGTAAGTCCCAAGAAGAAATGAAGAGTGACATAGCCTCAATAAAAAACTCCATTGAAAGTATCAACAGTAGACTGGGAGAAGCGGAGGACCGAATTAGTGAATTAGAAGACAAGGAAGCAAAACACACTCAAACTGTACGGCAAATGGAGAAAAAAATTAAAAGACAGGAGGAGAGCCTAAGGGAGCTTTGGGACAACATGAAACGAAACAACATACGAATAATAGGGGTGCCAGAACAACAGAAAGATGAACACGGATTAGAAAACCTATTCGAAGAAATAATATCAGAAAACTTCCCTGAGGTGGGGAAGAAAAAAGTCACACAAGCCCAGAGAGTCCCAAACAAGGTGAACCCGAAAAGACCCACACCAAGACACATCATAATTACCATGGCAAATGTTCAGGATAAAGAGAGAATCTTACAGGCTGCAAGAGAGAGACGGAAAGTAACATA
The DNA here is from genome assembly GCF_000147115.1 of Myotis lucifugus. Taxonomy (NCBI): domain Eukaryota; kingdom Metazoa; phylum Chordata; class Mammalia; order Chiroptera; family Vespertilionidae; genus Myotis; species Myotis lucifugus. The sequence goes on along the minus strand of NW_005876316.1, from coordinate 3,393 downwards.
CAAGGGATCTCCCATTAGATTATCAAATGATTTCTCAACAGAAACACATCAGGCCAGAAAAGAATGGACGGAAATCTACAAAGTGATGCAAAGCAAAGGACTGAATCCAAGAATACTCTATCCAGCAAGGCTATCATTCAAAATTGAAGGGGAAATAAGAAGCTTCACAGACAAAAAAGGGCTAAGGGAGTTTATCACCACCAAGCCAGCCATGCAAGAAATGCTAACGGGACTGGTGTAAAAAGAAGAAATATCAAGCTCAGAAAGAAAACAGCCACACACACACAAAAAAAGAAATGGCTACAAACAAGTACCTTTCAATAATAACTTTAAATGTAAATGGACTAAATGCTCCAACCAAAAGACATAGAGTGGCTGAATGGATAAAAAAACATGACCCATACATCTGCTGTCTACAAGAGACCCACCTCATTAGAAGGGACTCACACAGACTGAAAGTGAAGGGACGGAAAAATATCTTTTACGCAAATGGAAAGGAAAAGAAAGCTGGGGTAGCAATACTTATTTCTGACAAAATACATCTCAAAGTGAAGGCCATAACCAGAGAGAAGGAAGGCCACTTCATAATACTAAAGGGATCAATACAACAAGAAGATATAACCCTGGTAAACATATATGCACCCAATGCAGGAGCACCCACATACATAAGAAAACTTCTGGAAGATATCAGGGGAGAGATCGACAACAATACAATCATAGTAGGGGACTTTAATACACCACTGACATCACTGGATAAATCCGCTAGACAAAAACTCAGCAAAGAAACAGCAATCCTAAATGACTCACTAGATCAGATGGACTTAATTGACATCTTCAGAACACTTCACCCCACAGCTGCGGAATATACATTCCTCTCAGGTGCTCATGGGACATATTCAAAAATAGACCACATATTGGGTCACAAGCAAAGTCTCCACAAATTCAAGAAGATTGAAATCATAAAAAGCTTCTTCGCAGACCACGATGGCATAATGTTAGAAATAAACTATAATAAAAACAACCCAAAATACTCAAACACTTGGAAGCTGAATAGCATGTTATTAAATATTGATTGGGTTACCGATGACATCAAAGAAGAAATTAAAAACATCCTGGACACTAATGACAATGAAAACACAACAATCCAAAACCTCTGGGACACAATGAAAGCAGTCCTGAGAGGAAAGTTTATAGCTCTACAGGCCTATCTCAAAAAACAAGAAAAAATGGTAGTCAATCATCTAACTCTACAACTCAAAGAATTAGAAAGAGAGCAACAAGAAAACCCCAGAGTGAGCAGAAGGAAGGAGATAATAAAGATTAGAGCAGAAATCAATGACATAGAGACCAAAAAAACAATACAGAAAATCAATGAAACCAAGAGCTGGTTCTTTGAAAGGATAAACAAGATTGACAAACCCCTTGCCAGGCTCACCAAGAAGCAAAGGGAGAGGTCCCAAATAAACCAAATCAGAAATGATAGAGGCGAAATAACAACAGACCCCACAGAAATACAAATGATTTTTAAACAATACTACGGGCAACTCTACTCCAACAAACCAGACAACCTGGAGGAAATGGACAAATTCCTAGAAAAATACAACATTCCAAAACTCAAACAGGAAGAATCTAAAAACCTCAATAGGCCAATAACTATGGAAGAAATTGAAGCAGTCATCAGAAAGCTTCCAGCAAACAAAAGCCCAGGGCCAGACGGCTTCACAGGGGAGTTTTACCAAACATTCAAGGAAGAACTAAAACCTACCCTCCTTAGACTACTACAAAAAATTCAAGAGGAAGGAACGCTTCCAAGCTCATTCTATGAAGCCAGCATCACCCTAATACCAAAACCAGGTAAAGACATCACAATGAAAGAGAATTACAGGCCAATATCCCTCATGAACATAGATGCCAAAATCCTCAACAAAATCTTAGCAAATCGGATCCAGCAGTACATCAGAAGGATCATACACCATGACCAAGTAGGATTTATCCCAGAGATGCAAGGATGGTACAACATCCGTAAATCAATAAATGTGATACATCACATAAACAAATTGAAAGAAAAAAACCACATGGTCATATCAATTGATGCAGAAAAAGCATTCGACAAAATCCAACACCCATTTTTGATAAAAACTCTCAGAAAGGTGGGAATAGAAGGATCATACCTCAACATAATAAAAGCCATATATGACAGGCCCACAGCCAACATCATACTCAATGGACAAAAACTAACACCATTTCCCCTAAGAACTGGAACAAGACAGGGATGCCCACTCTCACCACTCCTGTTCAACATAGTACTGGAAGTATTAGCCATTGCAATTAGGCAAGAAGAAGAAATAAAAGGCATCCAAATTGGAAAAAAATATATATATATATATTTAAAAAATAACAGTTATTTTTAAAAATAAGTAATAAGTAATAGTCTCTGAAGCTACAGCTAATCTTTATTAACAACCTGAGGAAATGTTGAAAATTCTGAATGAACATCGAGTCAGTGGACATTTCAAATACCAGGCGAAGGACGGCTGTTCTACATAAAATGATTTTCAGGCCCTTGATATTTCCACACGTGCTGCTGCCACACATTCGCTTTGTGTTAAAGCTGTAGCATCTGCCAGGGAGTTGTTCAAAGCAAATCTAGCCTCAAGCAGTGATGCTTACACCAGCAGCGGCCGTGTTCGCGCTGTCTGTCTGCGGCGTGTGGAGCCTGTGCCGTTCCATGACTGACCATGTTCCTGGTTACAACCGGAGTCGGAGTCCCACCTTTGACTCTGGTAGCTTCAAAGTCTCCAGTTTGCAAACTGTCATTCCTTTTGATTTGCATAGTCCATACTTCTCTTTTCTTTTTTAAAAATATATCTTTATTGATTTCAGAGAGGAAGGGAGGAGGGAGAGAGAGATAGAAACATCAATGATGAGAGAGAATCATTGTTCAGCTGCCTCCTGCATGCCCCCTACTGGTGATGGAGCCGGCAACCCGAGTGTGTGCCCTTGACTGTAATCGAACCCGGGACAGTTTAGCCTACAGAACGACACTCTATCCACTGAGCCACACCAGAGACGGCTCATTTCTCTTTTCTAAGAATGATTTTTAAAAGAAATTTCATTTGAATTTATTTATTCCTTTTCAAATTTAGATCACATTTTACCAGATTAAGATGAAAACATTGAGAGGCGGAAACTAAATAGAGATCTTCACCTCGTAATCGCTCTTCTTCCTTCAGACACTTCTTCCCTGTCCTGAATACACACCGAGTAGGCCCACTCTGTGCACAGCGCTCTGGGCAGCGCACTGCGATTTGGGGAACAAAAGCCTCTTGTTGAGGACATGTGACATATTTACAAGACAAGACGGCTTGGGGCTGGACGTTAGGACAGGTGTGG
>NW_005876315.1:0-10206 GCF_000147115.1 Myotis lucifugus | reverse complement strand
TCTTGCCAAGTTGGCAGCAGCTGTGCTGGGGAGTGTGGGAGTTCATTAGACAGGAATTACCAGCTTTGGGAGGTCTGGTTTCCTTCATGCAAGTAAATTGGGGGAATCCACATCATCATTAGGACCAGTGAGCCATGATTTGTCCAGAAAACTGAGGCATAAAAGATGATCAGGGATTGATCTATCTGTCTATCTATCTATCTATCTATCTATCTATCTATCTATCTATCTATCTATCTATCATCTCTCTATCTATCATCTATCTAGACAGATATCTATCATTTATCTATCAATCTATCTATCTATCTATCTATCTATCTATCTATCTATCTATCTATCTAATGAGGGGAGTAAGGGAGCTACCTAAAAAATTATATCAACTCTCTACTTGTTTATTGCCATCGTTGCTGTTTTTGTTCAGAAAACCGTGGCGTCTGCTTTTAATGTTATAGAGATGTAGATTACAGCATAGGGAATAGAGTCAATAATATTGGGATGCATATGTGTGGGGCCAGTGGGTACTTAGAGCAGCAGGGAGACCACTTTGTTGTACATCTGAAGCTCATAAAGAAGAATGCTGAATGTAAACTGTAATTGAAAAATAAAAATAAATGCAAAAAATTGCATTGAATAGCAGAGAGAACTCTTATCTGAGAATCAGGAAATTTGGCTGGCTTTTACTACCAACTAGAGGCTCATCAATTTTAACATTATTTATTGTGACTAACAGTAAGCCCAGAGAGGCATTGAGCTTGGGGCTGGTGAGAAAAATATGGGATAGACATAACCCCTACCTTCACGGGGTTGCAGTTGGCAGAGGAATGTGTAGTTACCTGGGCCACTGAGATAGAATATCATATGCACTGTGTTAGTCTAGGTCCAGAGCACCACAGACGCACACGGTGAAGGCATTGTACCAGTGTTCAGAACCAAGAACAACTTCTTGGGGGCAGCCAGGCCTCAGTTGAAACTGATGGGATTTGCATACACTGTTCTCTCTTCCGGGAAGAGACTCAGCCTCATCCACCTTCACTTGCTTAAAAGGGGGTCAGCAGATTGAGTCTAGGACTGAGTCCTAGTGGAATGTAAATTGAGTGGTGGGAGCTCCATTTACTAGTACGCTTCTCTTTCCACTTTTCTACAGGCCCTATCCATTCCACATGCCTGTTAGCCTGTTAAGCTCACCTTTCTAAGGGCAGTCTCTCTAGTGCATTGATAAAGCATTTTACGGGCTTGGCTTATATTTCTCAGTTGTCTCTGAGCTTCTCGGGAACAGATAGGCTAAGGACATGCACTTTTCATGGTCGCAAGGGAAAATGGCATCATTCTACATTGTGGCTGAGGTTCTGATGAATGGAGCATCTACGAGTTCCCTCTCACATAGTCATTTGTCTTATAGCTGGAGTGTCTGAATCAAAGCTACTGCTATTGTTCTCCCTGGAGATGATAACCCCTTTGTTTTAACTTCTAGCACATCAGTTCACTCTCTAGTTCCTTCTGCAAGTGCAACATGGAAATAGTTGTGTCTCCTTGGTGTGAAGGGCTCATGACAAACATAATTATGGCTGTGGTCTGACTGGGATATTCAACAGTTATCCCCAAGCTATTCCCATGTCTCACTCTAGACAAAGATATTTGTAATGCTTAGAATCAGAGCATCTATGCTCTGTGGAATCTGTTGGAGTTTGATGGCACCTCTGAGGTTATTTTGTTGCATAGCATGACTGTCTGACCCATTTTTCTGTTTTATTACAGCAAAATGTATCTATGGAGGAAAAGTCCTTGCAGAAGGCCAGCGGATTTTAACCAAGAGCTGTCGGGAATGCCGAGTGAGTTTCAATCGTAGGATCCCTCTCACTGGTGGGGAACTGCAGGCAGACATGTTGGCTTTCGGTCGGGTTCTGAAGTGGAGCATGTGGCCTGAGTGGGTCGCTGAGTGGGTCTCTGTGGTCCACTGGAGTCCTTGCCACTGTCATTGTGTGGTTGGCTTGTGGTTGGTCAGCTGTGGGTCAGGTAGCCTTGGGAAAAGCTATTAGGGAAACAATGAGAAGGGGAAGGGAGGTAGAAGCTATTATGAGTCAGGGAGGGTGGCAGGTGGTCCTGGGAACATGTTTTGAGTCAATTTGGAATCGGTCTGCGATGCCAGCTGGGGACAGTGTCACCTCTCCTCCCAAGTACCTGGTACAGTGTGAGAAAATGCCTTTGTCTCCTGCCTGCCTCTTCCTATGTGTTTCTTGAAATAAGATATGTAGAACCATAGATCTCATTCAATAATCATTCACCAAACATGCACTGAGTCAGTGATACATAACAGGATTGTACAATAGAGAACAAAACAAAGTCTCTGTCTTTATAGCACTGGCAGTCTAGTGGAGGGGACAGGAAATAAACAAGTAAGTATACACTACAATTCTATGAACAATATAAACCAGGCGAAGGAATAGAGAGCTCTACAGTGGGGATGGGAGGGCCTCTCTGAGGAGGTGCTGTTTGAACAATGTGCTGGATAAAGTGTGGGAGTTGGTCTTGGAGTTACTTGAGTGAGGTGTCCCCCCCAGGAGTGGAAGCATGAGAGACAGAGGGAAGGAAGGAAAGGAGGGGGAACCAATGTGAAGTGGAGCATCAGAACAGCCAAAAAGGCTGCTTTTGTGGGGTATCTACAGAGATACTGACCAGAACCACTGTGTCTCAGAATAGGCCACCATTGCTCCCTGGTGTTACCTGCATTATTTCATTTGCTGGGAAAAAGATAGGGGAGAATGAGGCATTAGAGACCTGCAGAATTCTCGCAAGAAGCTTGAATTCAGTTCTTTATGGGGGACTTGGATGGAGGGAAGGCTTTTTCCAGTTTCCTGTCTCTCATTGGTCAGAATTGATCCCAGGGGTTAACGACTTTGAACTTCCCTGTTGTGGCTCTTTCTTGGCTGCTACTGGGAATGCCAGAGTTTCCATGGGTCCAGACAGTCTGGTGGAAATGCAGGTGCAGTGGTCTCTGCGGCCGGGGGTGCTGTGGGCAGGGGCTCCTAAGGCTGTGGCAGAGGCAGGGATGGTGTGACCGCAGGGCTCTGTGATCTCTCCATCAACAGGGCCAGCTGCCAGGCCTGGGAGTGGGGGAGCTGGAGGGTGGTCTACCACGTGGGGCCGGCATATTACCACATAGTGCCGATTAAATGAGACAAACCATGTGGGGAACTTGGCAGAGTGCTTGGCACAAAGTAAGTCCTCAATAACTGTGAGCTGTTCTTGGTATCCCACATGACCACACATATCCCCCCTGACTGTAAGACACATGTCATGTTCTCTGTAAATTGTTTCCCTTCTAAGGAGGGGGAAATTATTTGGATTTTAAAACCCCTACTTTTTCTTCTACATCTGGGATGACTAAAGGCAATTTTGCCCACTCTCCTGATGACCTCAATGTCTGCCATTTATCTGTCGCTTACAACTAGCAGCCCCTTTTACTTTTTGAGCAGAATCAGTGGGGTGACAATTATGACTTGATCCCTGTTATTATCATCAGAGGGGATCAAGGCAGACACCATTGGAGACTTCTAGAAGATATAGACCTGAATTCAAATGCCAGATGATTGGAATAGCATTTACCAGTGTTGTTGGCAGATTGTAGGTGCCCTATAGTCTTTGGTTCACCTTTTACTGTTTGTTGTTGTTGTTATATTTTTACAATTTAGAAAGAAGTTGGGACAGACATTACTTACTGTCTTTGCACAAGTGGTGTGTGTGTGTTGTGTCTGTGAACAATTTCATCCTCTTTAAAGGGTCATTAATTTATTGTATTTCTACAGTTATTTGCTAAATGTTTACTTTGTGTATAAAGAGAAGGGTTATTGACAACAATTAAAATTTTCAATCACTTAGTATTTTCTAGACACTAAAACATTTTAAACATCTTACCTCATATAAAGATCATAATAACACTATGAGGTAGGTCCTGTTTGTATATCCATTTTACAGATGAGGAAAGTGAGGCACAAGAGATCAAAGTCACAGAGCGAGTCAGAGAACTGGCTGGGATCTGAACCTGTGTCATCTGGCTCTTAGCCTCTCCTCTGCCACTTCTCATGGTGTTAGACTTACTTGGAAATAATTCTCATTTCTGAATTTTCGAAGAGTAAGTTCAGAATGATTGAATTATCACTTTTTAATCCGTCTAAGACCAGATTGGTCAGGCAATGAAGGGCTCATTGATTGCCTTGATAAAGGGGTAGCATTTATAAAAGGGCACAGGAGCGCCTGGGGACACATTTAATAGATGTTGTCAGCAGGGAGAGAGGGTGATAGGTATAGGAGCAGAAGGCCTCAGGTCTTTCCTTGGCAGCCTTTCTCAAGATAGAAGCCCTAATGCCCTATGGCACCTGTTGTATGTAATGAATTAACTTCTCTCCTAGGCATTTAAAAGGGTACTACGCAAGTGCTATCCTTAGGAGAATTGAGCAAATAATTACTCAGATAATTTTCTGTGTTCTGTGGTTCAAACACAGATATATCCGCAGTTGACAAGAGGCTGCCTGGAAATCCAGCCATTTCCGGTTTCCTGGATTCATTTTAAAGCTTTAGCAACACCAGTAAAACAGACAAATAAACAAACAAAGAAAAACAACCCTTGTTTCAAATATTTTCACCAAGTTTTTCTAGAAGTTAATATATTATTTTTTAAAAAAATATATTTTTATTGATTTCAGAGAGGAAGGGGGGAGGGGGGAAGAGAGAGAGAGAGAGAGAGAGAGAGAGAGAGAGAGAGAGAGAGAGAAACATCAATGATGAGAGAGAATCATTGATCGGCTGCCTCCTGCACGCCCCCTACTGTGGATGAGCCTGCAACCTGGGCATGTGCCCTTGACCGGAATCAAACCCAGGACCCTCCAGTCCTTAGGCCGAAGCTCTATCCACTGAGCCAAACCAGCTAGGGCAATATATTTTTTAAAAATCAAGATGAATAATATCTTCTAGCTGTCTTGCTCAATTTTATTCAACTATTGATACCCTGCAATATTTGTTTAGGCCAGCAACAAATTGTTTTACTTAAAGATGTGAATTTTATGTTATTAGAACTTCAGGTTGAAGCACAGTGACCAGCAACTTGGAAGTGTTTAGATTTGACCAACGACATGGAGATGGTTGCTCTAAGTTAGAAAGAACTGGAAGAAGCATATTTTCCCATCAGTGCAGAGCTCCAAGAGTCAGAATATAACATACTGTAATCAGCAGGATTAAAAAAATGTTAATCATGAGTTACTTCTTTGCTAGAGGTAGTTTTGAAAATAAAGTTTAAAAAGGTTTGTGCCTAATTGTGTGGCTGGCCTAAATGGATTTGGAGGCACTTATGTGACTGTAATCACAGTTGAAATTATTTCCCAATTCAGGCAAAGGGGTTTGTCTCTATTTAAACATTTGGAATGATCTTACTCATCAAATATGTTAAAGGTTGATTACAATTGTTGACTGATTTAATCAGCAAAGCAAGCCCTTTTTATCTTAAAAGAACCTTTCCTAGTGATTATTTGAAAAAGTCGTCTGTAGCATTTTTAATATTTCTTTTTACAAGAGCAGATATATACACAAGATATGAAATTGGCAGTATAGAGGGAAAAGTATAAGGAAGAAAATGGAAATCACTCCAGAATCTCACTACCTTGAGATGATCTCTTTTAATAGTTTATTTTTGATAGTAAGAGTAACATTTATCTTAGCATCCTAGTTTGGGTTCTCCCAGAAGCAGACCCTAAGCTAAGGATTTCAGTACAAGTGATTCATTATGGTAGCTCCCAGGAGAACCAGTGCAAGAGGGTGGGGGATGCAGGAGAGGGAAGGGCAAGAAACTGAGCATGGGGGGAGTTTAGGTGAAACGGCAGACAGTCCCTGATCCCTTGAGGTAACGGGATTATACTCCAGCTATTGTCTCTCCTCCGGGTAAAGAGCCTCCCATGCTTGTTACTCACTGGCTTTGGGCCTTGGAAGTGGGAGATGTAGAACTTATAGGTAACTCTGGCTCTCTGCAGGGGCAACCTTCTGAGGGCGGCAGGGATGAGACAGGAGCAGCGAAGCATTCAGAAGCTGGGGGATGAGCACCCAGAACTGATCAAAGAGGTCCCACAGTGTCCACTCCTGTTATTTATGTAAAGAGGCAGTAGGAAATGAATAAATATATTAATACTAATGCCCCAGTGCACAGATTTGTGCACATTGAAAGGAAATTAATTAGAAGGTGGCAGGTGGGATGGGACTGGGCAAAAGGGGCCAGACACACCCTGGAGCCAACCTCCTGCAGTCCCTCCCTGGCCAGCCCCAAGGGCTCCCAGATTGTGAGAGGGTGGTTCTCAGGTGATGCACCCCAGAATTGGGCTCCCTCCTCTCTGGTTCTGGGGTGCGTCACCCGAGACCCGCAGCTGCCAAGTCACCGTAGCTTGGCAGCTCCTGCATTGAGCATCTGCCCCCTGGTGGTCATTGCACATCATAGCTACCAGTAGGACAGTCGCTTAGCCTTTTATATATATAGATTGAAGGATAGAAGTAGAGGCCATAGTGGTAAATAGTTAAGCGTTGTGTTTTTCTTTGCAGTTAGCTTGTGCTCCCAATGGTACGATCACTCACTTCCAGTGGCTTGTAATAACTGGTTTGATTCTCTGTTGCAGAAAGGAAGGTCCATCTGCTAGGCACACTAGCCTTAAGACTGGTGCTAACTCTTGAGGCTGCGTGCCACCCGGCTTGGCCTAGTTTGAGACACAATGGAATGTAGCTGAAAAGGTGAACTGAGGGTGATTAGCAGAATCAGTTCTCAGATCTTAGGGCCTGTTATAAGAGATCTAGCTGCCTTTGGGCAGATCAAGTATAAAGACCAAAGGGGAAGAAAGAAAAAACATCCAAGGAAAGCTAGAGGCTGAACTGTCTGGGCTGAGGATGATATGAAAAGCCAAGAAGCCATGGTGCAAATTATTTTTATGATGAATAGTTGGAAATTAAATTTATATTTGACATTTAAAGTTATGTTTATGTTCTTACTAAGAATGGATGTGCGTGATGAATGGGAGTTCCTGCCCAACCAGTGAATGGTGGGGCCACTGGGATGATAGAGTCTCTGGAGATGGAAAACTCAGTGTCTTCCTCATCCCTCTTGGCTCCCAGCTCTGTCCTGTTCGCTCATATTTGTTGGCCTTAAATGAGACTCTTTCTAGAGCTTGCTTTTTGGTTGACTTAAAATCCTCTTAAGAATGAAACAGAGTAAAGTATATGATTATCTAACCACTATGCTGTACACCTGAAACTAATACAAAATAATATTGAATGTCAACTGTAAGTGAAAAATAAAATAAAATACAAGTGAGAATATGCTATACTTATAAAGAAGAAGAAAGAAAAACTGAACATTTAAAAAAAGGGACTTTCAAACCCTTTTTTAATAATAATTAATGGACTAATTCTTAAAATTCAGAGCAAATCTAAATACAGGTACTCATAATACCTACCTTTGTTGAAGTGAGGTCATAAAGATTCACCTGCTGAATATTTCAAATTTTATTGTGATTTATTTATAGCTAGGGAAAAATCTAGCACTCATGTCAACAACCCTCTTCAGTTCTTTCTTACCTGTATACCTTGCCTCTTCCTCTGTTTCTTCTGCTGGGAAAGTATTTTCTTCCTTTTTTTATTCCATTATTCAAGTTCCCTGGAATGTGGCATCTTCATAATTTCTCCACACCTGGTCAGAATTAATTGTTCTCCCATGGCACATTATCAAACCTTAATTAGATCACATTTTTAAGGACTTACTGTAATGTATTATGGTTTCTGGATTAAGGTGTTTTTTTTTATTTTTCTTTTTCTCTCAAACTGTGAGCTGATCAAGGGCAAGGAAGATGCCTTATTTATCTTTGGGTCCACAGTGATGTGGTAGATAACTGAAATGGCTCATAGAAGCTCGTGTGAGCTCATTGTACATTCCTTCCCCCTGTGTGTTCAGTGATATCAGGTTGGTAGTTCAAAATCTGCCACCATCAGGGTATTTGCACCACAGAAATCAGCAAATACTACAAATGAGGGCTCCCCCACTTGCCCAATAATTGATTGTTACAATTTCTCAGCACACCATCTTCAGTGACCTTCTGTGACAGAGACTAGACTCAAAAATGTTTGTTGAAATTGAGGCTCTTTTGGCATAGAAAGGGACCTGTATCTTCCCCTCCAGGAAACTCATCAGTTTAATTTGAGACTTTGTCATGATTGTGGAATTCTTGGGAGTACTGTTAATTATGGTAGCTGGTTATCACTGCAGGCCGTTAAACATAATGAACAGTTTTGTTTCCCTATTATTTGACTTCCAGGGTGGAGTTTTAGTGAAAATTACAGAAGCATGCCCTCCTTTGAACTGCTCAGAGAAGGATCACATTCTCCCAGAGAGTCAGTGCTGTAGTGTTTGTCGAGGTAAGAGGGCTTGGTGGCGGGCCCGGGCTTGGGCTGAGGGTGCAAGTAGCTTTGGGGACATCAGGGTTGAGTGAATTGTGTGATGATAATAGCACAAGTGCTGAAAGTCTGCTCTGCTACTTAGAAACATATCCTAATGACCTTCTCAGTCCTAGTCTCCTTAATTGTAAAGTGAGGATAATGGCAGCATCTCCTTCTTAGGACTATTGTGAGGATTAAATGCAATAAGGCATAAGCATCTAGCATCGTGCCTAGCATGTGATAAGTCTTCAATACACAGTAGTTCCTATGATAATGATAATGATCCTGCAATAATGACCATCATCATCATTATTATTACACTAGAGACCCGATGCATGAAATTCATGCAAGAGTAGGCCTTCCTTCCCCTGGGCTGCCGGCTCTGGCTTCCCTCTGGCACCCAGGACCTGGGCTTCTGGCCGCAGGCAGGCACCCGGGACCCGGGCTTCCCTCACAGCCCTGGCTTCGTCCGGAAGGATGTCTGGTCTAATTAGCATATTACGCTTTATTATTATAGATATTTCTCATGACTGAGATTGGAAGCATTTTTTTCAGCCCTTTCCATGGGTCAATTCCCATATCCAACAGAGGATGACTTACAGTAAATCCTTACTCATGGATTTACATATAACATTAATATTTCCTGTAAGGAGAAACAGTCCAGGTAAGTAATACCTAATTGCTAATTAATTCTTGGGGAGAAATTGGTTTGCCTTCTCTTCTTGAAATCACCTTCTTTCCAAAATTTACTCTTATATATCAAACCCCTGCTCAAATATCACTTCCTCTCTGAAACTTCTCACCCAGGCAGAATGACATGCGGAGGTCTAATTAGGAGGTTAGGAGAACCTTAAATTTAATTGAAACCTTAAAAACAAACCCAGTTAAACTGGCAGCTATTGTTTCAAAAGCCTACCTACTACAAATCCTGTACCACATCCTCAAATACAGTGGGGCCTTGACTTACGAGTGTCCCGACTAATGAATTTTTTGAGATACCAGCTGTCTCTCGGCCGATTTTTTTGCATTGAGTTGATAGAGTAATTTGAGTTAACGAGCTCGGTCTCGGAACGAATTAAACTCGTAAGTCAAGGCCCCACTGTAGTCAGGGAGCTAGATCCCTTTTGGCTTACTTCAAAGCTTCTATAGTTAAGAAAAATCAGCAGCATAGCAGATTAGCTCATTTAACCTCATATTTTACTTTTTCAAAATCTTTTCTTCAGTACAGCATTGGCATATAGTATTTCCTGTAAAGGGCCACAAAGTAAATATTCTAGGTTTTGCAGGACCAGACGTTTTTTTTTTTTTTTTATTGCATCTACTTTACCTCTGCTGTTGTATTACAAAAGCAGCACAGCCAATAGGTAAATGAATAAAGGAGTGTGGCTATGTTCCAGTACAAATTTATTTAAAAACCCAGGTGGCAGCCCACAATGTGCTGGCCCCTCCGCTAGCACCTTCTGACACATAAAAATGTTGTATTTGATCGTGGAGTGTTTTCAGCTGAGGCTGTACTTTCTCTCTGTGGTTGGTCATGAGAGAGCAGTATTTTGGAAACATTCCTGGGATACCTGGGGATGTTGATAGGCATGAATGGCTCTTAGAATCAAGGACATGATAACCATGCCCTCAGAGCATCTTCCCTTATTTCTCTGCTTTCAAGGTTACTAGCGTATTTGCCACTAGGATGCTTTAGAAAGACCTTGCAATTGATGGAATTTTCTGAGGGATGCATTTATTGGTAACTGA
>NW_005876314.1:0-10213 GCF_000147115.1 Myotis lucifugus | reverse complement strand
TGCCTGGACCAGGAATCCATGTGATGACCTCTTGATTCATGGGTCGAAGATCAACCACTGAGCAACACTAGCTGGGCTCTCATAATACTTTTATATCATATTTACATAAATTTTATATAAAAAGAGCATGTAGATTTTTAGCGCAGATAGTCCCTTACAAATCACTCACATCTACAATTTAAAGTCATCAAGAACATTTATAACTTTTTAAAAACATGTATCATTTAATTAGTAGGCTTTGAGTCCTCAGATAGAAATCACCTTTAACGATTAAGAAATTTGTATTCTTAACATGTTTAGCATTCATATGAGTGAGTGGGGGGGAGGTTACAATAGTCCAATAAACAACTGGGAAGACTGGATGTGTATGGAAAAATTCTCAACATCAGTTATACAAATTAAAACTCAGTTATATAACATATTTTAACTATCACATTAGACTTTAAAAAATTAATGACACAATGTATTGGTGGAATTGTGAGGAGAACATGCATTCTCATGCATTGCTGGTGGAAATATAGATTTATATAAACACCATGAGGCAGTTTGGCAATAATTCTCAAAATTGGAAATGCATAATTTATTTTACCTAATAATTCCACTTCTAAGAATTTATCCAATGGACATACACTATGTAAATAATGTCTGTGCAATAAGATTAATATATTATATATATATATATATATATATATATATATATATATATATATATATATATGCCTAAGCGATCATTACAATTGGATGACTGGAACAACTGGTCAACCAGTTGCTATGATGCACACTGACCACCAGGGGACAGATGCTCAATGCAGGAGTTGCCCCCTGGTGGTCAGTGCGCTCCCACAGCCAACCTCCTGTGGCTGGCCAACCTCCCATAGCCCCTTCCCCTGGCCTGATCACCTGAATGGGAACCTCCCGTGGCCCCTCCCCTCCTGCCGGCCAGCCAACCTCCAGCAGCCAGATTGGGACTGGGCAAGATGCCCCGATCAGCCCCGATCACCGGCCAGGCTGAGGGACCCTACCCGTACACGAATTCATGCACTGGGTCTCTAGTTTAGAAATAAATATCTAACTAGTTAAATCAATTATAACATTCCACCAGCCATTAAAATGGATAAGGTAGCTCTTTCTGTGCAGATGTGAAACGAAGTGTGCGTGTGTGTGTGTGTGTGTGTGTGTGTGTGTTTATATTAACTTTAATAATATTTCTAGGTTTTTCTGATATGTACTAAATGTTGCCTTTAAGAATTTGAATTGCCCTAGCTACTTTGGCCCAGTGGATAGAGCGTTGGCCTGATGACTGAAGGATCCCAGCTTCAATTCCCAGCAACAGTACGATGTGTCTCTCTCTCTCACCAATGTTTCTCTGTGTCTCTTCCCCTCTCTCCCACTCTCTAAAAACCAATGGAAAAATATCCTCAGATAAGGATTTAAAAAATTAAATTACATTATTCTTACTCTTCTAAATCTATTTTGTTTTACATTAAAAGAAAATTTGAAACATGCCCATACCAACGAATCTATATATCGAGTATCAAAATGTTTTCATAGGATCATAAAGCAGATTTTTTCTAACCCAATAGCATGATACCTAAATAACTCAGAAAAACACAAGATGTAGGGTACATGACCCCATTCTTCAACTTATTACATGTGTTACTATTGTAGGTCACTTAAGCTCCATTTTTTCATTGCTAAATAGCCAAAACTTGTTCTAACATACAATATAGTAGGAAGAAGTTCAATGACATCATATATGTAAAATTGCTTTATAATCTAAAAAAAAATACAAATGCAAATTATTATCATGAGATGTGAATTTTTCAGAAGGAAACCTTAATAAAGCATGTATTTAGGTTAAATCATCAGCAAAATTATTACAGATTTTCCTATCTCCTTATTTCTGCCTTGAGGCACAGATGTCCTCATGCTAGCTTGGCATCAGATGAAAGCTTAACTGTACCTGCTTCTCTCTCTGCATCTGTCCCAAGAACTCTGCTAATAAATTAATTGTGACTTTGTGTTTCTTTCAAAACACTCTAGACTAACCCCTCTGTATTAGGAAGAGCATAATAGGTTAATTTCTATACCCAGAGGAAATGCATATTTACATAGTAATGATGATGATATTAAATCCCTTAACAAGACATTTTATGGCTCTTCTAACTGTGTCAGACTTTCAGGGGAGCTAATTCAGGGCACAGTTGTCTTAAGGAATAAAGGCAGATGTGTGATTACATTACCTGGCTTAAGGGGAACTCGACTTGCATGCAAAAGTAGTTAAAATAAAATTATATCTAAGTGATCTCGCAATGTCTATTAGAACAGCTTTAACATAAGCTATACTATTTTTAAAATTTTAGAGGATATTATCAAGCCCTTCCTACCTCACCATCACTCCTGAAATTTTCAAGCATTTTCTCAGAATAATAGAACTTTGAGCAGAAGCAAGTTCAGAATTGAAATAGCTACACTGGAACTCTCTTTTGGTAGACAGAACAAATAATAGGTTTGAGAACCGATTAAATATGATTATTCCAGCTCATTATTTTGGGGGAATACTTGCAAATTTTCAGTGTTCACTTTCCATGATTGCTGGTATTTTTCTGATGAGTGAATTTCGTTTGGGGAGAATGATACCTGGAGAGGAGATAAGTGATGATGTTCAAAGGCAGGAAAACTTCTCCTGTACTGGTCTGCGCAAGACCTAACTTTTGTGAGTCAACATATAAGACATTTCATATGAGGATTCCTGGCTTCTCTGGAAACCCTGGTTCTCATTCCCCCATGGAGCAAGCAATGGAGAGGAAGATAGCTGCTCATTCTTGAAGTTTTAGCCTCCAGTTCCTCATGGCCCCCACACAGCTTCCTTATACATGGCCACTTAGGTGAGATGTTTTTTTTCTGTCATCTGTCTAACCTTGGTAAACATATGAGCTTGGGGACTCCTGGATAAGACAAGGATTAATGTTCATTTTGGGGATATGTAGTTATATACATATACATATACATATACATATACATATACATATACATATATATAAATATGTATTATACATATATAACATGTTATATATATGTATATAAATGGTGGAATATATATGTATATATATATATGTGATTCAATAGTTAACAAGAAGATAAAAATATCTTCAACTTACTCTTTTTTTAAAGAATTTTTGTGAGTTTATTTGAGCCAAACTGCCAATAATTGCTAGGATGCAGAATCTCAACGTATTGAGATATTGCTCCCTCTTCAACTTTTCTACTCAAAGAGAAGCAGGCTTTAGTTGCCTTTAAAGCCTAACCTAGATGCCTCTGTGACATCAGAACTGTCAGGTCATCTCCCAGCACCAGGAGTATTTGGAGGGACATGAAGACGTAAGGTAACCCTCAAAATGACCTCTTGGAAGGCTTCCCCACAGTCATCACCAAGGGGCCTTGACTGATAACTCCGTCTGAGTAACACATGCTGAAGAAGGGACGATCTGTGTCAGGGCACATGAACTTTGATAGTAGGCAGGGGATTATCTTGATGGTGGCTGTAGATTCTGAGGCAGAAGTTAGCAAAAGGCACACCCGAAGGCAGGGGATTGAGGATCGGAACTGAGTGCGCTCGCTGGAAGAATCTGGAAGGTATGAATTTTGAGGGGCTTTACCCCTGGACTTTGGAAAAAGTCATATGTTGTATAGTTTTGTTTTATTTCATAAATTAGTTTTGGTGTTTTTATATGCTTGCCTATTTTTACAGATATGGCAGCATTATATGCACATTCATTAAAGTTATCTAAACATATATCTTGGCATGCTTTCTATATCCTTCTGGAGAGATCTGCCTCAATGTTTCCATTCCTGTTCATATTCTTTTCTTTTTTAAATATATTTTTATTGATTTCAGGGAGGAAGGGAAAGGGAGAGATAGAAACACCAATGATGAGAGAGCATCATTGATAGGCTGCCTCCTGCATACCCCCTACTGGGGATCAAGCCTGCAACCTACATGTGCCCTGAATAGGTATTGAACCACCACCTCATGGTTCATAGGTCGATGCTCAACTACTGAGTCACACCAGCTAGGCCTGTTCATATTCTATGGTATAATATGGATGTACTATAATTTATGTAACCAGTTTTTTTTTTCTTACCTTTTCTAAACAATGTGAGAAAGTGAAAAAAATAAAAACAAAAACTTCTTTTGTTAGTGTTCTGACACTCCCTCAAAATAAGCACTTCTGTGGGACACATTAGGGAAAGAGGAAGTGCTGCTTAGGGCTGGGACAACTGCCAGAGGCTCAGGCTACATGAGCCCCTACCTGGTTCCTCTGAGGACTAAGGTCTGAGCCATGGCTAACTTTCCTGTGGCATGGAGAAAATGTGCAAATGGGTGTAATTTTAAGTGATTTTATCTCCAACAGTGTAATTCTCTCTTCCCATCATAACCCTTCAGTAACTTTGATGTCCCCAATAGTCCGCAGTGTGTGTTATGAGAGACAAAGCATCAAGCTAGGAATAGACATGCGGTCCACTAGGACTGCCACCTCTGTTTCTGTGTCACATTCACCTACCTTCCTGGTAGATAATCAATGATGGTTTGATTCTCTGCGGATATTCTGCTAACAGTACTGATAGAATTAGATAATTAGACAGATGTGGAAGCAAAGGAGTTAAGTGCTCTAGAACCACTCCTAGGTCCTGGGCTTGGAAGATGTGCATATCTGATGTACCACTACAAATTCCTGCCTAAATGGCGTGGATTTCAGGATTCTTCCAGTATTTCAGGTCAGGGGCCAGGCAAGATCATGGTATTACACAGAGGGAGCACTGATCTTACAAATTGGGCAACTTTTTAAAAAAAATCTTTATTGTTGAAAGTATTACATAAGTCCCCTTTTTTCCTCCCATTGACGTCTTCTAGCACACCCTCACCCCTCACCCCTCACCCTAGGCCTTCACCACCCTATTGTCTGTGCCCATGGGTTATGTATATATGCATACAAGTTCTTTGGTTGATCTTTTCCTACCCCATGCGCAATTGTCTATAGCTACTCTCTCTGTGAAGAATATAGTGAAATTGGGAAAACTTTAAAAGAAGATGTCCAAGCAGTCCCTGGTGTCACCTTTTTATTCTTCTCTGACATCTATGCTCATGTTTCCCACAGGTTACCAGAACCTACGCGGCCTCACTTTTCTGAAGAATGCCCAGGACTCCAAATTCAACCTTGCTTTCTACCCCAAACACCACTTATTTCTCTTTGACTAATCACAGCTAAGAAGGAAACATTATTGAAGTGGAAATGGGTACCACATCCAGCATAGGCTTCCTAGAACCACTGGCACTCAACAGCCTAAGCCAGCGGTTTTCAACCTGTGGGTCGCGACCCCTTTGGGGGTCGAACGACCCTTTCACAGGGGTCGCCTAAGACCATCGGAAAACACATATATAATTACATATTGTTTTTGTGATTAATCACTATGCTTTAATTATGTTCAATTTGTAACAATGAAATTGGGGGTCACCACAACATGAGGAACTGTATAGAAGGGTCGCGGCATTAGGAAGGTTGAGAACCACTGGCTTAAGCGAATGGGGTGTTGGGTGAAATCTCAGGCAGTGTGACAGCGGAGGGTTTCAGCCAGTGGGGACTGACATCCGATATCCGCCAGCTCCGCAAAGCCTTCCCACACTCTCTCTACTGACCCCAACTGAGGATATGTGTCTGGTCCCACTGGCTCTCCCTTCTGTCAGTGTCTTAACCCAGCAGTGAGTAGAGAAAACCAATTAGATGTTACACATTCCATGCTAAGCCTACTAATATATTCTCAAGGACATGCTTTCCAATGTCTGAAGTATGCTGGCACTTTATCACCCCAAGTTCTCACTGAGTTTTTATTATTTTGACTTTAATTAGCATCCTGACAAGGGACAGACAGGAACCAAAGCACGGCACTGTAAACACTGCTTCCGATGGCAGCTCACAGAACACTCGGTAGCAGGCGGGCAGAGAAAGAGACCTATATATTTTGATTACTTGTATTTTTAAACCATATAAGCTATCTGAGCCTTTCATTTCGATAAATAATTCAGAATTATTTACATTGGCTGTTAGAATATTAAAGTTAATCTTTTGTGGTCCAAATGGTCCCAAGATATATAGGAGATATTAAAGCAATCCTATATACTAAAAGGCTAATGTGCAAATTGACCGAATGGCAGAAAGACCAGTCGCTATGATGTGCACTGACCACCAGGGGGCAGACGCTCAATGCAGGAGCTGCCCCCTGGTAGTCAGTGCACCAGAAGCCAGGCTCACAGCTGGCGAGCCCAACGGTGGTGGCGGGAGCCTCTCTTGCCTCCGTGGCAGTGCTAAGGATGTCTGACTGATGGCTTAGGCCTGCTCCCCTAAGCTAGGAGTTGAACATCCCCCAAGGGCTCCCAGACTGCGAGAGGGTGCAGGCTGGGCTGAGGGACCCCCCCCCCCCCCCGCCAGAAATGAACAATTTCATGCACCAGGCCTCTGGTGATATAATAAATGTAGGTGCTGTGTATATTGAAAAAAGCTAGAATTAGCAGTGAAGACCGCAATGCCATTACAAGAAGTGTTTTCCCAATGTGTGAGGCCAAATTTTATTGACAGGCCTAGAAAACAGTTACAATAATAATGCAAATGTATATTGTGAAAACACTGACCTTGTCTGAAGGCTAGGGAGCATGTGTGAAGCATATGTGTGTGGAAAGTGCATGAGAAATATTAATGGAGTGATTCTGACCACAAAACTTTCCAATATATAACTTTATGGGTTCCCTTATTCTATGGAAGCTTCATAAGTTCAGATAAAAAGTATTCATATAAAATTTGTTTCTTCTGTAATCATAAAAGCCACTATTCCAGTAATATTTTTCTCCATTTAGTTGGAACAAATTTTGTTCTCCCTGCCATTCTGTGACTCCTAAAAATAGGTCACTTCTTGCAATGAAGCATTATAGAACTCCTTGCACAATTTTTAAAACCACTTTCAAAACTATTATCTCATTTTTATACATTTACAAACGAGGTACATAGTAGGGTATGTTTTACCATTTTATAGATGTGGAAATTGATAGCCAAAGAGGTTATGTGTCTTGCCTGAAACACTAAAATCAGTATTAGAGTCTCATTTTCTCTTTTCTAAGTGAATAAATTTTCTACAAAGTTATATTGCTTTCTGGAATAACAATCTCACCATATATGATATGATATGATCACATTTCAGCTTGGGAATATATATATTCAA
Source organism: Myotis lucifugus (assembly GCF_000147115.1). Taxonomy (NCBI): domain Eukaryota; kingdom Metazoa; phylum Chordata; class Mammalia; order Chiroptera; family Vespertilionidae; genus Myotis; species Myotis lucifugus. The sequence goes on along the minus strand of NW_005876314.1, from coordinate 2,941 downwards.
ATGATGGCATTGTTAAGACTAGGCAATAGTTAAAATAGTTTAGATTTTTATTTAATCACCTCTCTTCTTGCATTTCTCTTGTATGTTTCTTATACTATATTTCCCTTAAACAATCCATTTTTCAGACAACATGTCTATTTAAACAATATATATGTTTTACAGTTTATTTGCTTATTTTCTTCTCCCTTTGCTTTATTTAAGTGTTTGCTTTCCTTTATCTTTCAGCACAATGATATAAATGCTTGCAAAAGTATTGAATATTATGTGACTTTGATAGTGGGTAGTATTCAGTCACATTTTGGAAGATAAAGACAATTTTTTATCAAATCAAACAACCCAGGAACTTGAGATGATAGGCAGAGAATGTGTGCTTAAGAGATAAATATGATATGCTTCTAATAATACAAGGAGACCTGTAAGTAAATGGTTCCTCATAATCACAGACTATTTTAAAAGTATCATCTGTAAACTCTATTTAAAACAGTAGTCATAACTGAATATGTTACACACACATAACACGCAAATGTGTGTGTGTTTTCTCTTCCGGGACTACCACAATGTGGGACTGTACCAGTTCTTATCAGAACTGGTCCATTATTACTTTTCTCTAAAACATTTTTTATATAGTCCAGAAATGTGATATCACTCACCTTCAGTGATACATCTCAACATCAGATGAAGGCCAAACTCTATATTAATTCTGATATGATATGACTTTAAAACTATATTGCAGCCATCCTCAACCTACTGCTCCTTCTGACTGGATCACCTCTCTCTTCCAAGACCTTATCCTTAGTTAGCTCCTACTTGGACATCACTTGACATTCATCACCTTCCCTGAAAAAATACAGCTGGGTAAGGTGTGCCAGTAACATCCTGGAAAAGTCCCTATCTGATAGTTTATTTCACTAATTGGAATAACTTGCTTAACTTTGTTCCCACTTAGCTATAGGTACATGGTGACTTTTCAAAAAAAAAAAAAACACACACAACATATTGGCTTGATCTTCAAGTTCACTGCTGGAAAGACTCTAAATAATAATCAGGTCATAAAGCCAGAGAAAGGCATTTTAGATTGCCATGTAATTTGCCCTGAGAGCTTAGAGAATTACAATAGTGGCTGAGCCTCCCTAGTTCTTCTTGGATAATAATGGAAATAATTAGGAAGCCTTCACACAGTCTGTCTCTGTACAAGTTTCGTGTGCTCGAGTGTAAGACAGCAAGAACACTGAAAGTTGTTTAATGGCTTTGTTATACAGATCTAATCAGGCAAGTTTTACCCTCTGACACAAATTAGGCCTTGACTGATAAAAACTGATGCTACTGTTGTTGCAAAGAACATTTAGATTCTCGAGTACTTTTTACCTGCTTGAGCAAACACTATGGGAAAGTAATGATATACCTGCCTTAAATTATTTGGGCTTTCAAATTTAATATTCATTTAGAAGCTAACTTGAAATCTCTTCAAAGTGAGAAAAAAATATTTCAAAAATGTATGTTAATTTTATAACTTTTCCATAAGTCATTTATATAGTCAAGGCAGAATCATAATCATATTAGTAAACTAAAGTAATCACATAATCAGAAGAACTCTGAACCTTAAGTCTGAATTTCTGAGACCTATCTTTATATCTTCCATTGAATTAGAGATCTTTATGATATTTTCAACTAAATATGTTTATAGAATTTTCATTTTATTATTCTACTCCAAAATAATATTTATTAGCATTTGAAAGAACAAAATCAATTTAAGTTAATGTAGGAAAACCACCCATTCCAAAATTTGGTTATCTGCTTTTTTACACTATTGGCAAATTTAAAAGTATGCTCTTGGTTTTAGCAAGACAGCAATGAAGTCAACACCAACTAGTACTTAAATAGCTCCTACCCAATTCAGAAATCTGACAAAGTAAGAGCATCAAATAACCTGGAGCAGAGCCAGCTGCTAAGGGACCATTTCTGAGCCTTTGGCTATTCTGGAAGCTACTCAAAGAATATTTTGAAAAGTGTTAACATTTATACTTCACTTTGTACATTGAGGAGTTCAGATCTATGAGGACAAATTTTAAAGTCTTAAGAGAACCACTTATTCAAACTAACGTATGCTAAATATTAAACTTTAATATTAAACTGAGTGAAAGGGGGCAGTAGGAGAAAAAATGGGATATCTGTAATACTCTCAACAATAAAAAATAATTTAAAATTATAATCCAACTAAAAATGGGCTAAGGGCCCAAACAGATATTTTTTATTTTAAAAAAAAGATATACAAATGTTCAACAAGTACATGAAGAGATGCTCAATATCACTAATCACTAGAAGATGAAAGTCAAAATTATGAGATACCCTCTCGTGTTCTTCATCAGAAAGACATATTTCAAAATAAAAAGTTACAATTAAGAAAAGGACAATGGATATTTAGAGATAATGAGAAGTCTGCCACACTCGGGAAAGGATTTTAAGTGTCTTAAAGAATAAGGTCCTACTTTTTTATTTTCATATTTCCCTAACACTTAGTACAGTAGTTTAAGCAAAATTACACTTAATAATATGTAAATCTAGAGGAAAACCAGGCAATTTAAAATTAAGTTTCCAACTAAATATCTCAGCAGGATGCTAAATAGTAATTATCATATTATCACTTTTTATATTACTTCTTAAATTTCGTTTCTAAAATTATGAACATTGACTAAAGCCAATATGTTATTAATTTTTTAAATTTCTTAAAGAAGTAATCCTTTTTAGGAAAAAAATTAGTTAAAAACTTTAATATAGCCCTAACTGGTTTGGCTCAGTGGATAGAGCATTGGCTGCGGACTGAAGGGTCCCAGGTTCGAATCCGGTCAAGGGCATGTACCTTGGTTGCGGACACATCCCCAGTAGGAGGTGTTCAGGAGGCAGCTGATCGATGTTTCCCTCTCATCAATGTTTCTAACTCTGT
>NW_005876313.1:0-10216 GCF_000147115.1 Myotis lucifugus | reverse complement strand
CACGTGGAAATTCCAAAGTCCCTCGCAGCTGGTGCGGAAAGACTTCCTGGGGGGGTCAACGCAACACACTGAGCCGTGCAAAGCGGGACCACACACACACACACATGCACACACATACACGCACACGCATGCACGCACACGCACACACACGCACACACACACACGCACACACACATGCACACACATACACGCACACGCATGCACACAATATGCGCGCATGCACACACATGTACACACGCACATGCACACGGATGGGCGCGCGCCTCTCTGAAGCCCGAGGGGCGCGGAGGTGAAAGGAAGGTCCCGTTGTCACTATTTGTCCTGCTTACTGTTGGAATGCCGCTCCGCGTATGTGTGTGTGTGTGTGTGTGTGTGTTTAATATATGTTTATTGGTTTCAGAGAGCAAGGGAGAGGGAGAGAGACATCCATGATGAGAGAGAACCATGGACCGGCTCCCTCCTGCACCCCCCGCACTGGGGGTGGAGCCCACAACCCCCGGCCTGTGCCCTTGACCGAATCCAACCGTGACCTCCTGGTTCATAGGTCGAAGCTCAACCACTGAGCCACACGGGCAGGCCAAGTTCGCCCTCTTTTTATTTTATTTTTTTTATTTTATCACCTCCGTCGTGGAGACCTGGCACAGGTCCTGCTTCTGCCTTCTCAGCAGAGAGGGCACCACTTGGTGCCAAAGGGAAAGGCATTATTTCATTTGGGGGCGGGAGCCAGCGATGGGCCCACAGAGCAGGGAGTGGGGGGCACGGTGCGGGCCTTGCTGCTCCTGTGAGCCGCCCGGAAGGAGGGAGGGAGGACGAGGCCGCTCCCACCCTCTCAGGTGGAAATAATCGATCTGTTGTATTTCTCGCCGGGGCTGGAAATATTCAAATGAGAAATATTTACTCTCCAATGACTCCCAGGCTGACAGATAGCAGCGAGAAGGGGCTGTGCCTGCCCCGCGAGGACCCCGGCTGCTTCCTGTGGCCGCGGCTGCCCCCCCCCCCCCCAATGAGCTAAAAACTGGGGGATAACTCGCCGGCGTCACTGGCCTCCCCAGGACAATCAGGGACTCCTCGTGCCCGAGGTGGGAGAAGGCCACCCGGGACACCAGCCAGGCCAGGGTGGGAGCTGAGAGCTGAGAGGGGCGTCCGGCGAGGCTGGCGAGGCTCAGTGGTTGAGCGTCGACCTCTGAGCCAGGAGCCATGTGGGAGGCGGCTGACCCATGATGCTCTCGCATCATTGATGTTTCTCTCCCTCTCCCTCTCCCTTCCTCTCTGACATCAATAAAAAGATTTTTTTTTTAAAAAAAGAGGGGGAACTGAACGCACCACATGGAAAAATGTAACAATTGAAAATGAGAAGAAAACAGGACGGAGGCTGCGATCAGGCAAACGCGTTTCTCAGTCTCTGACGGCATCTGCTGCCCTCGGGGATCCGGGGCTCAGAGGGCCCCCAGCCCGGAGGGGGCTCCTCCCTGCTCCCTCCGCACTGGGCAGCAGGACGCCAGGGGCCTCACCTCAGGGTCCCGTTTGATCTCCCCCGGGTCCCTCCCAACATCAAACATTCACACACCAGACCAAACCAGGAAGAGAGAGGATGTGGTCAAGGGAGCTTTTTTTTTTCTTTTTTAAGGAAAACCCACAAAAAGGGAGGCGTGAAGTTGGCGGTTCCCGGGCTGCCCGCTCCCCGTATTTCTTTTTTTGAAAGGCGGGTGTTGTTTAAGCCCGAAATCGCTCATTCCTTCACTAAAATTGCTTCCAGATGCTTCTCCGAACTTCATCGCGAACATCAGAGGCCGCTAATCTCCTCAAACGCGCGGGCGAGACTCCCCGCGGGCTCCGGGCACATGGAGGCCATTAGCGTGATGGACAGGAGGGAAGGGTGATGGGGAAGAGGAGACCATCTGCTCCCCAGGTGCCCGGGGCTCCGACATCAGAGAGGCAACCTCAGGGTTCCTGGCGTCGGCGCCCCGATTCCTAACTCTCAGTGCGGCCGGGCCCGGGAGGCGGCGTGTGAACTGTGGCTCAGGAAGGTCTGGGTGATTATTGCTAAGAACGCGGGACGCTCGGGCTATGTGTTGGCCTCATGAGGCAGCTATGGTCACGGTGCAGCCCTCATGCCAAGCTTCTATGAGAAATAAGAAGAAAGGGAGAGGGAGAAGGAGGGAGGGCGGGGAGGAGGGAAGGAGGGAGAGAGAGGGAGAGAAGGAAGAAAGATACCATGTTTGAACACTCTTTGCCAGCGCTTTTCTTAATACAGACAGACGTCATCTCGTTTGACCCTCACAAGACATTTATGTAGTCACCCGGCAGACATCTGCCCATCGCTTACCATGGAGCCGGCCCGGATGTGGGTTCCAGCGGCGAACAAAACGGATGACGGTCCTTAACTGGCGGGTCTTACGTCCTCGGAGACGGACGAAAGAAATGGGCAGCCAAACGCACCCTATAGGTCAGGGGTCCTCAAGCTACGGCCCGCGGGCCACATGCAAATACAAATATTGTATTTGTTCCCGTTTTGTTCTTTTACTTCAAAATAAGATGTGTGCAGTGTGCATAGGAATTTGTTCATAGTTTGTTTTAAACTATAGTCCGGCCCTCCAACGGTCTGAGGGACCGTGAACTGGCCCCCTGTTTAAAAAGTTTGAGGACCCCTGCTATAGGTATACACAAGAAGCCGAATGGTGGGAGGGTCTGGGTTAGGGACCAGCTTTGGGAGGGTGGGTGAAGAAGGGAGTGGGTAAGCTGTCAGATTTCCAGGGAGAAGGAGAGAGCGAGAGGGAAAAGAGAGAGAAACGTCGATGTTAGAGACACATTGATTGGTTGTCTCCCGCATGAGCCCCAACAGGGGGCAGGGATCAAACCTGCAACCCAGGTACCTGCCCTTGACCGGAAATTGGACCCTCGACCCTCCAGCGTGCAGGCCGAGGCCCTAACCACTGAGCGCACAGGCCAGGGCTCCTCTGGCCTTTTCCAGCCCCTCCTGGCCGACCTCTGACCCCTTACAGATGAGCCGGTTTCTGGAGGGACGGACACACAACTTTCCCACGTTGTTTCCGATCATCTGTCTCAGGTTCACGCCATCCCGGTGGCTTGAGGGAGCTTTGGAGCCAGATTCTCTCCACGGTCCCTGCCTCCCCCCGACACTCTGGTGGCCTGTGCAAAAATAAAAAATAAGAAAATAAAGAGATTGACCTTCCGTGGGAAACTGCCCAAATCGTGTTGTGTTGCCGCTTGGAGCAACCGCTGCCAATTCCATTCATTTAGGTAAGAATCCTGGGCTCCCGGCCTGCAAATGGTTCCAGAGTGAACAGCGCCCCCTGGTGGCGGCGACTGGCATTTCCTGCTGGCAGAGGGGGGCACGGGGTGGGGGGGTGGGCGGGGGAGAGAAGTTCAGGTTTCTGGGTTTGAGCAACAGTGGTCCAGGCACCTTGGGAGGGTCAGTAACTTCAGGAACTTTCCAAGCTTGTCTTTCTCCTCAGGAGGCGGAAGGGCCACTGCTGGCCCCGAGCAAAAGTCCCCCCACCCCCACCCCCCCGGGGTCCACCTTGGAGAGGATCCCAACGGCCGGTGTTGCCGACTGACTCCCCTTCATGGAGCTCTGGGGCCGGTGCTTGATGTTTTCGGAGAGTTCGAAGATGAAGGCCCGGACCAGCAGGGATAGGAATGAGGCTGGAGGGAGGACGGAGTGGACCTCCCCCCACCCCAACCCCACCCCTACCCCCGGGGCTCACGGCTCAACAGGCCTGGAGGATGCCTCGTTCCGGCCGCCCTTAGATGTGCAGGTGGAGGTCACATGCCCCCCTGGGCGTCCAGGCACAATCCGGTCCGGGAAGCAGAGCCCCTGGGAGTCCGGGGTGTGGTGCACAGCGAGACCTCGGTCCTTGTGGAAGGACGGAGACAAACTCCAGAAGGGGAGTCGGAGGAGGACATCACCAGGCAGCTGCCCCGAAGCGCGGACATGGACGCAGGACCAGCTTTCAACGCATTTCCGGGCAACAAGCTGAAACGTGAAGGGGGAGCTGCGGAGAGAGGCAGGCGTGTCCGGCTGCCGGCCCGGGCCCTGGGGAGGGGCCTGCTCACCAGTGTGTGGAGGAGGCCGGCTCTGCGGGGGCCAGACCGGCGCCCACGGCGTCATCCCACGGCCACACGTCTTCACAAGGGCGTGTCACAGTTCCATTCCTGCATGTCCAGGTTTCCCCGAAGCTGCGTTAGTTTCCCGCGTTGAGACACGACCGTGGAACCGAGATGCTCGGAGTGGACGGAGAATGAAGCCAGCAGACCCTTCCGCAGGCCGCCAGCCTCCCCATTGCCCGGGAGCCTCTATTCTGCAGCGAGAGGACAGGTCAGCGAGGGGACAGGGCAGCGAGGGGACAGGGCAGCGAGGGGACAGGGCAGGGTGCCCGCGTGGCCCGGGGAAGCCAGCTCAGGGAAGCCCACTCAGCCACAACTGGCCTCTTCCTCAGAAACCTGCGTCCATCCGGGGAGGTCGGTCGGTCAGCCGCTCAGCTGCGGGCAAGTGTCGCTCATAAGCCATCAGCGGGGGACGCACGGCTCCGTTACCCTGACCGCGTGAGCCACAGCTGTTCCATCGTGGCCTTTGGACGGGGGCTCCCTTGCCTGTTGTCTTCTCAGGATTAAAACCGTTGCTTCAGCCCCAACACGCGGCTCAGGGGCTGGGCGTCACCCTGTGAACCAGGAGGTCAGGGTTCGATTCCCTGTCAGGGCACAGGCCCGGGTTGCGGGCTCGATCCCCAGTGCGGGGCGTGCAGGAGGCAGCCGGTCCATGGTTCTAACTCTCTCTCTCCCTCCTCTCTGACACCAAACTATAGATATAAAAGCCTAAGCGACCATTACAACGGAATGACTGGAACGACCGCTCGACCAGTCGCTATGACGTGAACTGACCACCAGGGGCAGACGCTCAAGGCAAGAGCTGCCCCCTGGTGGTCAGTGTGCTCCCCCAGCCGGCCGCCCCCCCCCCATAGGCCTCCATAGCCCACCAGGCTGGGACCCCACCCCTGCACGAATTCGGGCACCGGGCCTCTAGTAAAAAATATATGTATATTTAAAGAAGAGGAATAAACTCTAACTGCTCAGAGGCCATTCCCCGAGCTCAGCCGGCAGGAGCCAGCGCCTCCTCCGAGCGTCAGGTCCCGGGGGCGGAAGGACGGGAGTCCCACTTCATTACACAGCCCACCCGAAGGCGCCCTCCTCGCTCCGTCCAAAGGGAGCCGCTGCTGGTGCAGCCGCTGTGCGCGCCCCCTTATGAGATGAAAATCAGATCAAGCGCCGTTTCACTGAGCCCGCGGTGCGCGGGGGGGAATTGCATTACCTGTCTGACCTCGTTAGGCTCCGCGCTCGCAAACGGGCCGAACGAGATGATGCAATTTGCTCCGCATTGAGCAGGGGGCTCTGCATTCAGATGTGGGGGGGGGGGGAGGGGGAGGGAGGGTGAGTCTGAGGCGGGAGTCCTGGAGGGCGTCCCCCCTCCTCCCGGAGGCCAGGAGGACTGGCCCTGCCTCTGGCAGCCGGCGTGGCTCCCCTCCTCCCCCCGCACCTTCAATCACGCGTGTGCAGGGGGCGGGCCGCGTCTACACGGACAGGCAAGAAGAAATGGGTTTTGCATGATTGCCGTTCAAACGCGCTCGCCGCGGTGCCACTTGGAGCTGCCTTTATGTGGAAACAGCTGCGGGGCGCCCAGAGGCCCTTTGCAATCAGCACCCCCACGCCCCACCCCCAGCTGCAGTGATGGTCCCCTCCCTCCTGGGCCTCCTCGTCCCTCATGAATAAATAAGAAAATCCATACGTATCCAGAGCCGAGGAGAATGAACAGAGTGGGGGGAGGGGTGCGGGGTGCGAGGGGAAATGGAGGGAGGTGGCGGCTTGAGCACCACGGTGGCCCTTGACTCACCATAAAACCTTGGGGCAGGTTCCGGTCTGTCTCCGAACCTTGGGGCAGGTTCCGGTCTGTCTCTGAACCTCAGTGCTCCCTTCTGTGAAATGGGGTGATCGTCATTCTGATCCCATAAGCGTGTGGGGAGGACTCATTGACTTAGAAAGGGATAGCTCTTGGCTCAGTCAGTGGTTGAGCATCGACCTATGAACCAGGAGGCCAGGGTTCGATTCCCGGTCAGGACACAGGCCCGGGTTTCGGGCCTCCTGTGCTGGCCCGCAGGCCATGGACTCCTTTTGAAGCCATGTGGCCCCGTGACAGGGCTCGGGGACCAGGTCCGATAGCAGAGCGACCATGTCGCAGACCCACACTCTCACCTTCCTCTCCAGGTGCTGGGAATGGGGGACGCAGCCGCCCCAACCCCCCACCTGGGTGCGGCCCGGCGTTGGCCGAGATGAGGAAACCCAATGAGCTATAAAATAAAAGCGCCGTGCCAGCCACAGAAATAACGAGAAGGCTCCCGCGGGGCCGATGCGAGGAGGCAGGAGGACAGAGAAGTCGGAGTGTGTCAAGGTTAAAAAAAAACGCATCCATCTCTTTTTCCTTTTTCTATTTTTTCCCCCCGCTCTGGTGCGGTGGCTATGAAAACAATTCTTTCGATTGTACAGTTCGTTGAATTAGGTAGAAACTTGGGAAGTAGAAGACTTGGCCGTTGGGCACAGTGGGTTTCCGTCCTTGGCCACCAAACACGGCGGATGGCGGTGAGGGAGGCGGCGAGGCTGCTGGTGGTGAGAGCGCCCAGGGCGCCCATAGGAACGTGCGAGGGTGTGTCGTCACCAAACAGCGTTACTTCCGCAAACGGGATGAGAGCGGCCCAGCTGGCACCGAGGCCAGTGCTCCAGGCCGTGCCGAGGGGGACGCAGTCGGAACCGGACTGAGTCGGGGAAATCTTTTTTAAAAATATTTTTTTATTGACGTCAGAGAGGAAGGGAGAGAGAGAGGCATCCATGAGGACAGAGAATCATGGATCGGCTGCGTCCTGCACCCCGATATGGGGGATCGAGCCCACAACCCGGGCCTGTGCCCTTGACGGGAATCGAACCCGCAGGCCGACAGTCTCACCACCGAGCCAATGGTTGAGAGTGTCCTGCTTCTCTCTCAGGTCTGTCCTGCTTTGGACGCGCAATGAAGCCAGCCCCCTTCGGGTACCAACAGAACCCAGTTTCCGGGCCCCCGGGTTCCCCGAGTTCTGAATACAGGGTCTGGCTTTGCTGGCAGCGCGTTCTTCATCTTTTATTTATTTTATTTTTTTTTATCCTCACCTGAAGATATTTTTCCATTGATTTTTAGAGAGAGTGGAAGGGAGAAGGAGAGACAGAGAGAAACATGGATGTGAGAGAGACACATCCATTCGTTGCCTCCTGCACACGCCCTGACCAGGGCCCGGGCTGGGGAGGAGCCTGCAACCAAAGTGCCCTGTACCGGAATCAAACCCGGGACCCTTCGGTCCGCAGGCCGGCGCTCTATCCACTGAGCCACACTGGCCAGGGCTGGCGGCACGTCCCTTAGAGCCGTGGCCTGGGCCTGGGCCTGTGTTGAGGTCCCGGGGTCCACCCGGCGTCAGTGGGCATCGCGACCTCTGCGAGGGCCCAGCCGGAGGGGACCGGGGTGAGCTTTCCTGCAAGCGGCCCTGGGCGAGGCGGAGGGAGCCGGTGGCTCCGAGGAACCCCCGCCCCGCAGGCTCCGCTCCTGCGGACTAATTACCGGCTGCCAATACCTGTCAGGGATCCTTGGACACTCGGCGGGGGGGCCTGTCAGAAACGGGGTGCTTAGCATTCAGGCGGCGGCATCCACTCAGGGGGCTCGGGGACATCCCTTCCCGGTTCCTAATGAGGCCGGCGCGGCGGGAACGGACGGAGGCGGGAAGCGCATCGCGATGGACAGCGAGGCCTCGGGCAGCGGGACCCTGAGGAACCGGTCCGGGTGTCGGTGTGCTAGTCAGATCTCCGCTGAAACTCCTGTGTGCGTGTGTGTGTGCGCGCATGTGTGCACGTGTGTATGTGCATGCACGCGTGTCTGTGTGCATGTATGTGTCCGTGTGCACATATGTGTGCGTATATGAGCATGTGTGTGCTTTGTGTGCATGTGTGTCTGTGTGCACAGGCGTGCATGTGCACATATGTGTCTGCGCACACGTGTGCGTGTATATGTGTGCATGCATGTGCACTGTGTGTGCGCATACATGCCTGCACACACTCGTTCTTCTGTGTGTCGCCCACGCTCACGTTGTTTTCTCCCGAAGGAAGCAGTTGACGGCAGATTTGTGAAAAGTGGTTCCTACTGCACCTTCCGGAAAGGAGGTGCTGCCCACGCTCCTGACCCTTCAGAAGCGCCTCCGGCCGCAGTGGGTCCCCCGGCCTGCGGTCCCCTCCCCGGATTCCGGGAACAGCACCCGATTCCACCCCTGCGGCTCTGAATGACAACGCCGTCCAGTGGGGTCACATGACAGGGCCGGCCAATCAGTGCAGGCCCTCTCTTGGCGTCAGTGATTGGTTCAGTGATTAGAGTCATGTGACTCCATCAGCTATTCCCCCACGTGTTAAGCTCAGGAATTTTATTCGTGAGAAACGCAGCATTTGGTTAATTTTGTTCTGCTTCCACCTCTAAGTGAGATCACTGGTATTTGTCTCCCTCTCTCTGCCTGTTTCTCAGCCCAGCGCCCTCTCGGCCGTCCTCGCTGTGGCAAATGGTAAGACTCCGTTCCTTTTTGACGGCCGAGTAATATTCCGTTCATGTCTGCACCACCTCTGCTTTCTCCGCCGTCCCTGCTGTACACCCGGAACTAACATAACAGTGTGTGCCGACTGCATTTAGAAATGAAATAAATGGAAAATACATAAAAATATAAAGGAAGCACCCTGGTCGCTGCCAGGCCGAGCGGGAAGCCGGCTCTGTCCCCGCCGGGTCCCTCCTGCTGATCAAAGCGGGGAAGCCGGCACTGAGCACCAGCCGGGCCTGGGCGCCAGTTGGGGGGTCTGGCCGGGGTGGGGGGCCCCCGGGAGCGGGGCTGCGCCCCACCAGGCAGGGAGGCTGTGAATCCGAGCCCCCTGCCGGCCCGGTGGTGTCTGTACTCATTGTGGCCTCACCTCGGGCATTGACGTCCCATTCAGTCACGGCCTGGAGTCGGCCGTGTTCCCCCCGAGGCCCTGTGGCCTGGCAGGCGCGTCTCCGACAGCCGTGCGACGGGGACGGTCCCCGGGGAAATTACCTGGACGCCGGCGGCCGCCCTGTCCCCGCCCCGCCAGCCAGCGCTCCTGGATCCCAAGGCTCGCGAGCAAATGAAGACGCTCTAATTGCTCGTCTTATTAAAAACATTCAGCAGGAAGCGAGGGGGCCGCACGTGTCCGTGAGGAGCATGAGGCACAAAACCAGGAAGCAGCCCCACCCCCAGAACTGACGCGGGAACACACACAAGGTGCTGTGGCCGCCAATGGGGGATCTATGTTATTGGGGGGCGAGGGGTGTTTAATCTACAAGACACTTGGGGGGAAATTGACAATTTAACCACCCGCAAGCCTTCCAGTCCGTGAAGAGGGGTTCTAGCTCCCCCTGAATCTAGGCCTTTTCATGTCTTTTCGTGAATATCTTTCCGTTTTCATTGCATAAGGGTCTTTCTTGCAATGGATCCCTAAGTATTGCCTATCTTTTAATTCTATAGTAAATTCTATATACACACATGTAATTATATATATATTTAATCCTCACCTGACAATTTATTTCCATTGATCTCTAGAGAAAGTGGAAGGTGGGGGGGGGGAGAGAGAGAGAGAGAGAGAGAGAGAGAGAGAGAGAGAGAGAGACATCGATGTGAGAGAGACACATCGATTGGCTGCCTCCTGCTCGCACCCCTACCATAGTGGGGATCGAACCTGCAACCGCGGTCCCTGCCCTTGACCAGTAGAGGGCGTGCAGGAGGCAGCCGATCCATGATTCTCTCTCATCACTGGTGTTTCTCTCTCTCCCTCTCTCTCTAAATCAATAAAAATATATTTAAAAGAAAACTAATCATTGTGTATCTCTTCCGAGAATGTTAACCTCTGACTCATAGAATCTACTTTTCTCCTCGTTCTCCCCAAGGCTGGCTCCTCACCGCCTGGCTCCACTCGGGGCTACAGTAGCCAAGATTCGGGGAGACAGAGAGAAGCCAACTGGCCTAGAGTGAATGTCCCCGCCCTGGGCCCGACCGCAGGGCCCGGTGCCCCGTGGGGGCCCCACTGGCTGTGAGCCGGGTGGGAGATTAGGTCAACCAGCCGCCGTAATCCTCTT
>NW_005876312.1:0-10222 GCF_000147115.1 Myotis lucifugus | reverse complement strand
CCTGGTGGGCGGGACCCCGTGTGTGGCCCTGGGCAGGTGGGACCCCGTGTGCGGCCCTGGGCGGCGGGACTTGGGGGCGCGATCGGCCCAAGGAAGCCCTATTCTTGCACCCCAACCCCCTGATTGGCCCTGCCCTGTGCACCAACAGGGGTGGCACCCCAACCCCAGGATCAGCCCTGCCCTGTGTGTGACTGGGGGTGGCACCCCAACCCCCCAATCGGCCCTGCCGTGTGCTCGACCCGGGGAGGCGAGGCAGGCACCTAGGGATCGGGCCTGCCATCTGCCACCCAGGGAGCGGGCCTAAGCCAGCAGGTGATTATCTTCCGAGGGGTCCCAGACTGTGAGAGGGCACAAGTGGGGCTGAGGGACACCCCCCCGCCCCCCGCCAGTGCACAAATTTTTGTGCACCAGGCCTCTAGTATATATATAATCATCCAATCCAGTCACATTCTTTTAAATACTATTTGTATGCCCTCAACTCCCAAACATACATCTCCAACCTTGACCTTTCTCCTGAACTTCAAACTCATCTATACAGACACCTACTCAACATCTCTTCTTGAGTGTCTAAATAGACATTCCAAACTCAATACATCTTCTCCCCAAATCTGTTCTACCATTAGCCATGCCCAAATCTGTTGATAGAATATTATTCTCCTAGTGTCTGAGGCAAAAACAAGGAGTCATCTTTGTCTATTCTTTTTCTTTTACATCCACTTTTTTTTAAAACCAAATTTTTGATTTGTTTGTTTGTTTTTATATTTTTTTTATTGATTTCAGAGAGGAAGGAAGAGGGAGAGATAGAAACATCAATGATGAGAAAGAATCATTGATCGGCTGCCTCCTGCATGTCCCCCATCCGGGATCGAGCCCACAACCCAGGCATGTGCCTTAACCAGAATCCAACCCAGGACCCTTCAGTCTGTAGGCCAACACTCTATCCACTGAGCCAAACCAGCCAGGGCTACATCCACTTTCAACCAATCCAATCCTGTTGGTTCCACCTCCAAAATATATCCAGAATTGCCCAGCCAATTTGGCTCAGTTGTTGAGCATCAACCCATGAACTAGGAGGTCAGTATGATTCCCAATCAGGGCACATGCCCAGTATATTTATATATATTCAGAATCTGACCATTTTTCATCACTACTGTTGCTATCTCCTGGGTCCAAGCTTCCATAATCACTGGAAAAATATCTTTGGGTGAGGATTAACAAAATAATTATTAATTAATTAAAAGCTTACATAAGACTTTTAATGTGGCACCTAAACTTCTAAAGAAAGATTGAGTTGATGCATGAAGACCATGCAGTTCTAGAAAAACGAACCTGGCAGTACTATGCACAATCTGTGACATGAAATTCTAGACCTAGATCCTGCTATCTATGGACTAACAAAGTGACTTTCTTTTTTTTTTCTTTTAATATATTTTATTGATTCTTTACAGAGAGGAAGGGAGAGAGATAGAGAGTTAGAAACATCGATGAGAGAGAAACATTGATCAGCTGCCTCCTGTACATCTCCCACTGGGGATGTGCCCGCAACCCAGGCACATGCCCTTGACCGGAATCGAACCCAGGACCTTTCAGTCTGCAGGCCGACAATCCACTGAGCCAAACCGGCTTCGGCTTTCTTTTTCTTTTTTTTTTTTTAGTATATTTTTATTGACTTCAGAGAGGATGGGAGAGGGAGAGAGAGAAACATCAATGATGAGAGAGAATCAATGATGGGCTGCCTCCTGCACACACACACACACACACACACACACACACGGGAATTGAGCCCACAACCCAGGTATGTGCCCTGACTGGGAATGGAACTGTGACCTCCTGGTTCATAGGTTGACACTCAACCACTGAGCCACACCGGCTGGGCCAAATTGACTTTCAAAATAACCAATTTTTAGGAGAAACTCACAACAACAATTTATGTTCTCTAAGCTTGTTTTCTAAAGTTCTGATTTGCAAAGTTCTGGAGGAAAAATGGTCTTCCAGAGACTTCTGGCTAGAGCTCTTCCAGCCCTCACAGTAAAGAACAGAGGTGGGGAGGAAGGACAGGAATTATTTATTAATCACAAAAATAATGGACTTGAAATTGCAGGCCTGCACTCCCCCAACAAATCAGCAGCTGAGCGATATGTACCAAAGGCTTCTTAGAACAAAACACTGAGTCATTGCTCAGAGGAGCATGAAGCTAAACTCAGAATCCGAACTTTGCCAGGAAGACCACATTGAATCTGAAACCAGAAATAGATGAGAAAATTCATAAAGAAAATGAAAAAAAGACAAAGAGCACAGACTTGAGATGTTATGATGTATAATTATAAAGTAAAAAAGGGATATTAAGAAGTCAAAAATAGCCCTGGCCGGTGTGGCTCAGTGGATAGAATGTCGGCCTGTGGACTGAAGGGTCCTGGATCTGGTTCCCAGTCAGGGCACATGCCCAGGTTGCAGGCTCGATCCCTAGTGAGGGGCATGCAGGAGGCAGCGGATCAATGTTTCTCTCTCTCATCGTTGATGTTTCTATCTCTCCCTCCCTCTCCCTTCCTCTCTGAAATCAATAAAAACATTTTTTTAAATATAGTTATTTTTTTTAAAAAGAAGTCAAAAATAGAGAAGTTGGGGAAGAACATGGGGCTAAGAAAAAATTACAAACCTAAGCAAAGAAATATTACTTTGGTGTCCATATGTCGGAGTCTTGAACTTAGAAGCCGTTTTCCTACAGAAGAGAGAAACAGAGGCTAGCTCGTGCCTGCACTCGTGGGAACCTCCTTCACTGAGAGTCTACACTCAATTGATAGGAAACCAGAAGTAGTGAGAATAACATCAGCAAAAAGTAGAAGAGCCTCTGCTTTGGCTATTGGCTACTTGTAGGGAATTCATAAATGCAAATAAGAAATACAGCAACTCTCAGCCCTAGCCGGTATGGCTCAATGGATAGAGCATTGGCCTGTGCACTGAAGGGTCCCGGGTTTGATACCGGTCAGACCACGTACCTTGGTTGCAGGCTCGATCCCCAGTGGGGCTGTGCAGGAAGCAGCTGATCGATGATGTTCCTCTCTCATCGATGTTTCTATCTCTCTATCCCTCTCCCTTCCTCTCTCTCTAAAAATCAATAAAACATTTTTTAAAAAAGAAATAGAGCAACTATCAGAGGTCACCATGGATATCAGAACACAATGGATTTCATCGTTCTTACACAATTAGCTATAAATGAGAACCGATTAGTGTGAGTGGAAGGACTGAGGCACAGCACAGGCAGATGTGCATGAACAGGTGAGATGATGTGTGTCATGTGAAGCGGTCACGTTGAGGAGAGTAATGGCTGCGTCAGGAGCTGGCAGCCTCAGAGGACTTTGCCCGGAAGAACAAGGGAATAGATACGCTGACACGATTCCTCTCTCAGAGCTGCGGTTCGGTCTACCCCATGGCACCTGGAAACGAGTGGGCAAGGGAGCGCGTGGGGTAAGCCCCAGGCCCCTGGGCAGAGCCGGGCAGAGGGCGGCGTGGAGTCTAGAGGTGCAAACGTTCGAGAGCCAGAAACTTCAGACGTTTCTTCTTTAAGTAAAACACTCGCTGTATTCAGATACTTTTCATCAGGTTAAGAATATTCCCTGCTAGTCCCAGCTAACATACTCTTCTTTTTCGCATGTACTGAGGTAACTGCATGGTCTTGTCCTTTCATCTGTGAGGGTGTTGATGGGAATGGGGATGCTTTCTGATGCAGAGCCGTCTCTGAATTGTATAGGTTAAAGAGTGCTTGGTATCCAGGTGTTATTGTATACAAATAGTGGTTTATTTTGCTGATATTTTCTTTAGAGCTTTTGAATATCCATATTTCAAAGTCACAATTTTTTTCTTGAGCTATCTTTGACTGCATTTTTGTCAAGACTTCATTTTTATTTATTGAAACAAGTTATATAAATAAAAATTGTAAATTTCCAAAAGACTTGGTAAAATGTGCTTATACAGCCCTGAACGTGCCCTGGCCAGTGTTGCTCAGTTGGTTGAAGCATTGTCCTGTACACCAACAGGCGGTGGGTTCAATTCCCATCAGGGCACATGCCCAGGTTGTGGATCCGATCACTGGCTCGGGCCCATGCAGGAGGCAACCAATTAATGTTTCTCTCTCTCTCTCTCTCTCTCTCTCTCTCTCTCTCTCTCTCCCTCTCTCTCTCCCTCCCTTCTACTCTCTAAAAATCAATGGAAAAAATATTCTCCAGTGAGGATAGAAAATAAAATAAAATAATCAAAATAAATAACCCTCTGAACATAATGCATTATTTCAGAAGTAGGTTCTTTTTAAATTAAGCTGATTCAATTTGTCTTTAATGACTACTCCATCATTAGGGTTTTATCACTCTTTGTGAATCAATTTTGTTAAATTGTCATTTCTTTTTTTCTTTTTTTTAAAGTCCTCTTCTCTCTAAACCCAGCCACGCACTTGGAGTGGTTTCCCTGCCTCCTCAGACCCATGGACTACGACCAGTAGATGCTCCGAATTTCCTCCAAATGTCCTCTCGCCTCTGCAGCAGCCCTGTGGGGCCCCAGACAAGTGACACTTTGTCCAGACTCCACCCCTCAGGGCCTCCCAAAGCCCTTCCCACCCAGCTGGCCTCAGGGCTGGCAGGCACCGGCCCCACCCGTGTGCCCCACCCGTCTAACTGTCACCCATGTGTTCAGGGTTCAGGATCTGGAAGAGGGCCGAACACAAATGAAAGAGACAAGACAAGAAATAATAACTTGGAAATATTGGGGGCCAGGCGGGCAAGTCCAACTCAAGGGGAAGGACTTCCACTGGTGCTCAGGCCTCGCCAAGCTTTTATTGGTCTGGGGTACACCCATAGCATAGCCCTTAGGCCGGCAATTTCCAGTAACAGGCAGACTAGCCCATCAGCAAGGATTTACATAATAATAAATGGGGAAGTTGCTTCAGCTACCATTGTCTGGACTAACAGTGGGTGCACAGCTCTGACCTTTGCCAGGGCTTCAAGGGTCACCAGCCTTCCGGGTTCCTTGTCCACACCTCTCTGGTAGAGAAGACAATAGGCAGCTTCCCACATCTCCCCCTTCTCTTTTCCTTAAAAAATCTTGAAAAGTGAATGCCACCTAAAAGGGTTCGAGTCCTTTTAAGATTCTTCGTTCCGCATCTGCAGACTAGAAATAAATGAGAACAAAAATGAGAGAAGCAATAGTGGTTATGCTGAGAGGCAAATGTCGTGTCCTTTTTAAATTGCTGCCAGGTATCCAAGGAATCAGTCTGTAGTAAGTTTCTTTCTGGGCCAACAGGTCTTTGAGTCCCAATTTCAATGTCCAACAGTTCATGTGTCCATGCCAGTAATGATATGCTAGTTCTGGATGGCAGGCAAATGGTGGCAATGCAGGTCCAACCTTCTCTGGCTTGGTCCTGGGCAACCTGCAGTAACGCACAGCTGCTGACTGCTAGCATGGCAAGGCGTCTTCACCATCTCCATCTCTGAACTGTTTCTCCTCTTGTCTTCCTGGCTGGAGCAATCTGGTCAGTTTCTCTCTGGGATCCGTTGTTGCAGGAATCCACACGGCTTGAAGGAGTTTTCTGGGAATATACAAACATATTCTCGACCAAAGGTTAATAAAGGAATCTTTCTATAAACTAGACTTGGGATCCTTGCTTTTCATTGTGCCCAAACCATTTTCCTTTGGCTTATTTTGACACCATGTGTGTTTTCATGGGTGTCTTGTCTTCAGCATTGCAAGTGAAAATTAATTTTTAAAATAAAATTTTCTTGATGTAATTTACTCACAGGGGATTATTCCACTATCCCCCTTCTTTTTTGATTTAAATAATATTAAGAAGCTTTTGGAAATTTTGCAATGCAGTCTTGATAACTTTTTAATTTTCATTTTCTGCACAGAAATATGACTGGTTTGGATTCATTGCATGTTAAGCAGTTTTTGAAAAATGAGATAAACCATTAGTAAAAAATTAGTTAATGCTTCAGGAACAGTTTCCTGCCCAGTACAACAAAGTTTTCATGAATATTCATTTATTTTAATTAGCCATTTTAAATAAATCTGAAGTAAGATTTATTTTTTTAACTTCACTTGTCCTAAGTTATGGACAGTAAATGACATTAATTAAATTTCTGCTATTAGTCTTTGGGTAACTTTACATAAACTTTGTTTAGGGAGGCAATAACACAAGTTACTTTAGCTTATGAGGCCCAATATATTGATTTTTAATTACAGTTAGATATCTGAAGTAAACCTTTTTATTTCCTTCCAGACACTTTTTTTTCTTTTTTACACAAAGCAACAAATGTAACAAACATGGTTGCTTTTTGAGATTTTAACAAATACTGCCACAAAGCCATATATTTCAAGTGATTTTTCATTTATGGTGACTGTAATTATTGTCAGATTTAGTATTTTAACAACAATCTTAGTTTACCCTGTAAATATTAGCAATTATATTTTTAAAGAGTATCCCCTTTGGCTTATTTGCATATACAGAGGGATTATGGGAGGTTTCAGTAATTTTCCTAGACTTTACTTGGATTCAATTATAATTTCAGCATATAAAGAATAATATGTAAGATTTTAAAATGAGGCACATGGCTTATTGCAAGCAGTGTATTGAGCATTGAAAATAATTCATAAACTCCCAATCTGTGAGACACAAATACCATAGCATCACTGGCAGATGCCCCACAGGGATCCTGACTTTTGGCTGCCCAGTGTCCCTGAGGGGACACCTGCTACCCCCAAGAGTGTCCTGTTTGAACTTGGCTCTGAATCTTTGCAAGTTCTTTCTGACTCAGATGCCTTAACAACCCATGTGAGCCGTCCCTTGCTCTTGATTGGAGCTCAGGTGCATGGTCTTTCCCGATTGGCTAATTCAAAGGGAGGAGTTGGCCTTTGCTGTTTCAAGATGGCAGCCCCCAGGGGCGCGGCAAGCCATGCGGCCCACATGGCGGTGTCTACACTGTTCTTCAACAGAAAAGAGGATTTGCTTATTCTCACAATAAACAAGGGAAGAGCAAACCAAAATCCCTAAAAGATTGATGGCCAACATTATATTGCAAACAAACAGAAATCTCATTAGCTGTTTATACCTTTTATAATTATCTTAAAGAATATCAATTAAATTTAAACTGGTTTTTGTATTAAAAATTTCAGTTGAGATCACAAAATTAATCCTCTTTTTTAATCAGACCAATAAGCAACATATTTTGAATTCCTAATTATTTCAGAGAAAACAAAAATTATTTTCTCAAAAACAAATTTCTACACTTAGGCATCTAGCTACCACAACTACACAATTTTTCCCAATTCAATCCGAACCTTAAACTTTTATCTGGCAAGTCAAATATTTAGCATTTCTTTAGATTAATAACATTAAAATTTTTTCAAGAATAAATTTCAAAAATACAAGACAATCAATTAATAGATTTAATTCTGCCCTCTAGATTTTTCATGAGGCGAATTTAGATTAAAATTTCAGTATTTTGTCATTTCAAACATACCTAAGATATAAGTTTTTGTCATTTGATTGAGTAAACTCCAAGGTCCCAAGTTTCCAGCAGCTCTGGAAAACCACACTTGAGGCTGGCAAAACAGGCTTGGCCTAGCCCTTGACTTTAAAACGACCATATTTATTTTTTTCTGGGGAAAGTCAAGAAGCAAACTTGTAGCTACATTGTTTCCTGCCAGTTGCTTGCCGGCGGGAAATTTCAAAATTGGCCACGAGACTGCAGCTGCGGGAAAAAACTGTTTTCCGCTGGAGAAACAAGTGTGGTCTAACCTGGTCCATTTAAATGTCAAAGAGCTAAGCTGGTTTCTCCCAGGGCCACTGGACCTTCACAATCAATACATTATTCATTAACTTTTGAATGCGGTTCACTAGCATCCCCAAAACTACTCTTTATTATAGAAACACCAATCCCGCCTCTAGAACCAGCCTGCACCCCTCCCTGGATCAAATCCGCCATCCCTCTTAGGAAAAAACCAGTCCTGGGGTTTATTCTGTACCATGTGCAAAGAGATTTCAGCTCAAAACTATCTACTATTCGAAATCGGGTGATGCGCACATTTTGTCTTAAGCCAGCTTTCTTGTTACACGTGCACGGAAATCCCAGATGCATTTCTAACTTTTGTAAACTTTGCATGGCGAGAAGGAGACTTTTCCTAGCTCACTCGGGAAGGGGACAGGATCACCACGTGTCTCCCTTCCCCCACCTCCTGCCTGCTTTTCATAAGTTATTTGAGCATTCAGCCCGCAGTTTGAGTGGGCTTGCTCCTGGCATTTCTATGATGGGAAAAGCAAGCCTTTCTTCTACCGTCATGTCCTTCAATCCTTCTCGGATGGCTTTTTGCACAGGTGATTCTATTAACGGAGAATTAAACATTTCAGGATTAGGACATGAAGGCCATTCCTCCCATTTTTTCTTTCTGCTCCTCTTTAGGAGCAGAGAGTGCAAGGGGAGGAGATCTATCCTCCTTGGCCTCTCAAAGGCTCTAGCAAATGAAATACCGTGTTCCACAAGGAGAAACAATTTGGAGGCAAATTTTTCCCTGCTGCTGAGCTTTTTTTAAGTTCTGACTAACTCTTTGCCAAACATTCAAAATCTAATGTACCTTCTTCAGGAAAACAAGGGTTATGTTCTATAATAACATGCAAAACCTGTAAGAGTTTACTTTCTGAAACTTTAACTCCTTAAGCATGCAAATCAAAAGTCTATGATAAAGTTTCTTACTTTTTAAGCCGAATCCTGCCCCATTAGCCTGGTTAGAAAGACGTTCCCACCCTACTTACAGATCAAGATTTCTGCAGCTGATCGTGGGCTTTTCGTGCGGTGAAATATCTCCCCACCTATATGGTAAATTCCTCCCCACCTTGCCGGTGAATCTTCGTTTTTTCGCTCTAGGCGGTCTTCTCTGCCAGATGTCCCGTTGAGGTGCCAGATGCGGAAAGTTTCCCCCACGTCCCACGTGGTTTAGGGTTCAGGATCTGGAAGAGGGCCGCACACAAATGAAAGAGACAAGACAAGAAATAATAATTTGGAAATACTGGGGGGCCAGGCGGGCAAGTCCAACTCAAGGGGAAGGACTTCCACTGGTGCTCAGGCCTCGCCAAGCTTTTATTGGTCTGGGATACACCCATAGCATAGCCCTTAGGCCGGCAATTTCCAGTAACAGGCAGACTAGCCCATCAGCAAGGATTTACATAATAATAAATGGGGAAGTTGCTTCAGCTACCATTGTCTGGACTAACAGTGGGTGCACAGCTCTGACCTTTGCCAGGGCTTCAAGGGTCACCAGCCTTCCGGGTTCCTTGTCCACACCTCTCTGGTAGAGAAGACAATAGGCGGCTTCCCACACACCCACTTGGTTTACGTCATCATTCCTTTATATCGAGGAGGGCGGGTAGTTAGTCCCTCCAGGATAGAGCGTGGGTTTCGGAACCACACTCCTGGCTTCTGTTTCCAGTTCACTCTCCCGACAAGCTGAAGGCCGGGTAAACCGCTGGGCCTCTCCGTGGTATTTTCACCAGTAAAAGGGGTTGACAAGTCAAGTGTAGAGTTGGGCCAGACAGGCAGGAAGGCAGCTGTGGGTGCAGGCAGCTCTCCTTTGCTTCTCTCTTTCCCCCTAACGTCACCCAAGCTCATCTCTCCGTGAGGAACTGACCGGAAGGAAATCAGTCACCAGGATGCCAAGGTCCTTGCTGAGGGGACTGTCCTGAACGCCCCATACAGTCCTCAGGGACCAGTAACGTCACCGCAGCTGCAGCTGCTCCTCAAACTGCTTCTGTATCCAGATTATTTGGAGGTTAAGTTCGGTGTGTGTTTTCTTACCAATCACACAAAACACACCTAACAGCTTCCCAAAAGACTAAGCAAAAGGCAGCTCCAGGAATGTGTCTGATCACCTTCAGTCCGAGGGACCTGCCAGGCTTCCTCAAGCTCCCCGTCCCGGCTCACCCCTCTCTGGGCCTTCCCAACCACAGCGTCCCCCCTGCGCCCCCCAACGCCCGAAGTTCCCTGAAGCTACCTCTTGTCTTCTTTTTTTATTAAATATATTTTTATTAATTTTCAGAGAGAGGGAGAGATAGAAACATCAATGAAAGAGAAACACCCATTGGCTGCCTCCTGCATGCCCCTACTGGGGACCAATCCCGCAACCCAAGCGATGCGCCCTGACTGGGAATCAA
Organism: Myotis lucifugus; assembly: GCF_000147115.1. Lineage (NCBI taxonomy): Eukaryota > Metazoa > Chordata > Mammalia > Chiroptera > Vespertilionidae > Myotis > Myotis lucifugus. The sequence goes on along the minus strand of NW_005876312.1, from coordinate 33 downwards.
ACCGTGATCTCCTGGTTCATCGGTCTACACTCA
>NW_005876311.1:0-10224 GCF_000147115.1 Myotis lucifugus | reverse complement strand
GTCACACTCAGGGCAGGGCCAATGGGGAGGCTATAGGCTCTACCCCCTTACACACAGAGCAAGGCCCGTGGAGGGGGGTTGGGGCGCCACCCTCTATCACCCACAGAGCAGGGCCGATCAGGGGGTTGGGCGCCGCCACTGTCACACTCAGGGCAGGGCCGATGGAGAGGTTATGGCTCTACCCTGTCACACACAGAGCAGGGCCGATCAGGGGGTTGGGGCGCCGCACCCTGTCACACACAGAGCCGCAGGGTGATCAGGGGATTGGGGAGCTCCCCCCTATCAGGCACAGAGCAGGGCTGATCAGGGGGTTGGGGCGCCTTCCCCTGTCATGAACAGAGCAGGGCGGATAGGGAGGTTGTGGCCCTGCCCCCTGTCACACACAGAGCCGCAGGGCGATCAGGGGGTTTGGGCGCTGCCCCCTGTCACGCTGATCCCGGTGCCGGGAGGCCTCGCTGCTCCGCTGATCCCAGTGCCGGGAGGCATATTACCCTTTTCCTATATAGAATAGAGGCCTGGTGCATGGGTGGGGTCGGCTGGTTTGCCCTGAAGGGTGTCCTGGATCAGGGTGGGGGTCCCCACTGGGGTGCCTGGCCAGTCTGGCTAAGGGGCTGAGGGCCGTTTTCAGGCTGGCGGGTGACTGAAGCTCCCAACTGCTCCTTTTTTTCTTTTCTTTTTTTTTTTCTATTCTGGGCCAGCTTTAGCTCTGAGGCTTCGCTGCTGAAAGCAGGTTTCTGGCCTTTACCTTCTGTATTTGATACAATGTTGCGGTCTGGCTGGCTGAAAGCCGGTTTCTGGGGTTTTGTTTAGCTTCTATATTTGCAACATAGTTGCTTAGAGTTGCAGCTGAGAGGCCAGCAAGTCAGGTGGGGAACGTTGGAGTCTGCCATCACTGGAGCAAGCAAGCCTCCCTGTTTGCTTCAGTGCATGGCTGCTGGCCGCCATCTTGGCTGACAGTTAATTTGCATAAGGATATGCTGATTAGCCAATGGGAAGGGTAGCGGTCGTACGCTAATTACCATGTTTCTCTTTTATTAGTGTAGATATATATATATATATATATATATCCCACGTTCAAAGGCTGTTAAATAGCATTGTTTACCCATATCTTCAGAAAAAAATCACTTCTACTGTCGTGGTAAACAACCTGCTTCCCTATTTATAATGGTCTGGCCCTCTAGCAACTTCAGCGCGAAATTATAGCTAATTTGCCTACAAATGTCAGGTGGTCATAATAATTTGGCCACTCAGTGTAAGTGAGCAGTTGCAACAGATCTTATGGCAGGCAGAGCCATATATATGAACTATCTGGACATTTGCAGAAAAAGCTTAACCGTTATCTTTCACATTTTTGTCAACAATCCATGTGGAATTATCTTAGGAGTATGTAAAGTGGTGGTCAAGCTTCTTTCTTCCTGCCTGGCCAGTGTGGCTCAGTGGATGAGCATTGACCCATGAACCAGGAGGTCATGGTTTGATTCCCAGGCAGGGTACATGCTGGGAGCTCCATCCCAAGTAGGGGGCATGCAGGAGGAAGCCAAACAATGATTCTGTCATCATTGATGTTTCTCTCCCTCTCCCTTCCTCTCTGAAATCAATAAAAATATATTTTTAAAAATATTCTTATTTCCTAATTAACCAAGTACTAATTACTGAAAGGAGTTCTTTTTTTGTTATTGTTTTTCTGTCAAATCTAAATGTCTTAAATGTTAATTGTTTCTTTCTTTGTTTAGTTAACTACTTAGTTATTTTTGATATTTCATATTCTATTCCATGTAGCTGGTTATCCTCATGTTAACTTCACTCTGTCTTTGTGTGTGCGTGTGTGTGTGCGTGTGTGTGTGTGTGTGTGTGTGTGTGTGTGTGTGTGGTACTAGAGGTATGCTCAACACTTATTTTAAAATTAAGTTTATTGAGGAGACATTTGTTAACATGAACATATCGGTTTCAGGTGTGGGTTTCTATCTTATAAAATCTGTATATTGCACCATATGCCCACCACCCAAAGTCATATCTTCCCCGTCACCTTATATTAAGGTTCCCTATATCCCCCACCCCCTTCCCTCTGGCAACCACCACACTGCTGTTTGTGTTCATGAGTTTCAGTTTTATATCCCACATTTGAGTGAAGGTATATGGTTTTTGCTTTTTCTGACTGACTTATTTCACTTAGCATAATATTCTCAAGTCCATCCATGTTGTTGCAAATGGTGCTATCTCATCCTATCTTATGGATGAGTAGAATTCCATTGTGTATATATACCACACTTTCTTTATCCAGTCTTCAATCACAGGACACTTTGATTGTTTCCATGCCTTGGACACTGTGAATAATGCTGCAATGGACATAGGGGTGCATATATTTTTTCAATTACATGATTGTGAGTTTTTTGGGTATATACCCAAGGGAGGGGTAGCTCTATTCTTAATTTTTTGAGGAATCACCAGATTGATTTCTCTAGTGGTTGTACTAATCTACCTTCCCACCAGCAGTGGATGATAGTTCCCTAGTTTCCATAACCTCTCCAGCACTCGCTATTGTTTGTCTTGTTGATAGTGGCCATTCTAACAAGTGTGAAGTAATATCCCATTGTAGTTTTGATTTTCATTTTTCTAATTGCCAGTGAGGTTGAACATCTTTTCATATATCTATTGGCTGTTCATATGCCCACTTTTTTATTGAGTTGTTTGTTTGGCATTGAGTTTTATGAGTTCTTTATATATTTTGGAAATTAAACCTTTGTTGGAGCTACTTTTGCAAATATCATCTCCCAACTAGTTGGCTGTCTCTTTGTTTTGTTATCAGTTTCTTTTGCTGTGCAGAAGATTTTAGTTTGATATAGTCCCATTCATTTATTTTTGCCTTTTCTTCCCTTGCTTTGGGGCGAAGTTCATAAAAGGTCTATAATTGGTACCTATATTTTCTTGTATATAACTTATTGTTTCAGGTCTTATATTTAGGTCTTTGATTCATTTCAAATTAATTTTTGTACCTGGGATAAACTATAATTCAGTTTCATTCATTTGCATGTGGCTTTACAGTTTCCCAGCACCATTTATTGAAGAGACAATCTTTACTCTATTGTGTGTTTCTGGCTCCTTTGTCAAAAATTATCTGTTCTTATACATGTGGTTTTATAGCTGGGATCTCTATTCTGTTCCATTGGTCTGTCTGCCAATACCAGGCTGTTTTGATTATTATAACTCTGTAGTGCAATTTGAAGTAAGGTAATGTGATACCTCAAGCTTCAATCTATTTTCTCAGGATTGCTTTGGCTATTTGGGGTCTTTGTGGTTCCATACAAATCTGATGATTTCTCATTCTATTTCTTTAAAAAATGACATAAGGAAAAAAGTGAAAAGACCCAAGCAAACAAATCAGAAACAAGAGAGAAGTCACCACAGACATCACAGATATACAAAGGATCATACTAGAATATTACAAAACACTATATGCCACCAAATTCAATAACCTAGAAGAATTGTGTAAGTTCCTAGAAATATATAACCTTCCTAGACTAAATCATGAAGAATTGGAAAATCTAAATAGTCTAATCAGCAGTGAGGAAATTGAAACAACCATCAAAAACCTCCCCAAAAATAAAAGTCTAGGACCAGATTCCTTCACCAGTGAATTCTACAAAACGTTCAAGGAAGAATTTAAATTATTCTTTTCAAACTCTTCCAAAAAATTGAAAAAGAGGCAATATTTCCTAACACATTTTATGAGGTCAATATAACCTTGATACAAAAACCTGGCAACAATAACACAAAAAAGAAACCACAGACTAATATCTCTGATGAATACAGGTGCAAAAATCCTAAACAAAATATTAGCAAATCAAACACAGTAGTTCATCAAAGAAAGAATACATCAAAATCAAATGGAGTTCATTCCAGGGACACAAGGATGGTTCAACATACATAAGCCAATCAATGTACTACACCACATTAACAAAAGAAAAGACATACATCATATGATATTATCAATAGATGCAGAAAAACGTTTGAAAAGATACAGTATCCATTTATGATTAAAACATTCAAACAAATAGGAATAGTAGGAAAGTACCTCAACATAATAAAGACCAAATATGATAAACCCTCAGCTAATATCATGCTCAATGGTGAAAAACTGAAAGCTTTTCTTCTCAGATCAGGAACAAGACAAGGATGTCCATGCTCACCACTCTTATTCAACATAGTGCTGGATGTCCTAGCCAGAGCAATAAAGCAAGAGAAAGAAATAAAAGGCAGCCAAATAGAGAAGGAAGAAGTCAAACTGTCACTTTCTGCAGACAACATGATTCTGTACATAGAAAACCTTAAAGACTTTACCAAAAAACTATCCTATATAATAAAGAGCTAATATACAAATGGTTGTCATGCCATCATGCCATAATGGCTCAAACACTCAATACTGCGGAGAGAGGAATGGGGACCAGTCAGGTTGCGGCCCAGGAGAGGGACAAGCCACCCACCCCACGGTCTCGGGCGCCAGCGGCTATGCCTGTGCCTGTGGCCCAGGAGAGGGACAAGCTGCATGCCCCACGGTCCTGGGCACCAGCACCTGTGGCTGAAGCCTGGGAGATGAACAAGCCACCTACCTCTGGTCCCAGGCTCCAGTGCCTGTGGCTGTGGCCTGAATGAAGCTGCCCACCCATGGTCCCCTGTGACTGCAGCCAGCCCGGGCAAAACTGGCCCAGGTCCTGGGTGCCTACAGCCAGCCAGAGGGAGGGAATCCTGGGTCCCAGGTGTGGGGCAAGGCAGAGGCTGTTAGGGGCAATCAGGCCAACAGGGGAGCAGTTTGGGGCAACCAAGCCTGTAGGGGAGCAGTTAGGGGTGATCAGGCAGGCAGGCAAAGGTGGTTAGGGGAGATCAGCAGAAAGGCAGAGGGGTTAGGGGCGATCAGGCAGGCAGGCAAGCAGTTAGGAGCCAGCGATCCTGGATTGCCAGAGGCTGTCGGACATCCCCCGAGGGGTCCCCGATTGGAGAGGGTGCAGGCCAGGCTGAGGGACTTCCCCTACCCACCACCCCACTTCCCCCCATGCACAAATTTCATGCACTGGGCCTCTAGTTATAAATAATACACAAATACAGTCAAGTTGCAGGATACAAAACCAGTGAGCAAAAATCCATTGCCTTCCTGTATAAAGCAATATAACTTCAGAAAAAGAAATGAAAAAACAAACAAACAAACAAAAAAAAAACAATTCCTTTTGCAATTGCAACCAAAAGAATAAAATACCTAGGAATAAACTTAACAAAGGATGTGAAAATCCTATATACTGAAAATTACAAAGCATCATTAAAAGAGATTGAAAAAGACACAACAAAATGGAAAAATATCTCATGTTCAGGAATTGGAAAAATCAACGTAGTTAAAATGGCCATATAACCCAAAGCAATATACATATTTAAAGCAATCCCCATGAACTTTACACATGATATTTTGAATTGGTGAGTCAATGCCGTCCATCTATATCTCATCTATGTCCATCTATGATATAATGTCTTAATCAATGTGCCTTTAAAATATCTTGATACTTGGTAAGTTAAGTTCCCCTGACATTTTTTTCTTAAAGTTTATCTTTGATATATTGCTCTTATACATTTCCATATATTTGTTAAATAAGATTATCAATTACTACACACACACCAAATTAGATATTGACTGAGATTTCATTAAATCTAGATTTAATTTTGTGAGATGCTATTTTTACAATATAAACTCTTTCAAAACATCCACATGGAATATTAATCACTTTTTTTTAAAATGAAGTCTTCATTTGTCTTAATGATAGTTTTTGTGGGTTCTTCTATATCTTTCATTAAATTTATTCATAAGTTCTTGGAGCTTTGGTTGGCATTGTAAATGGTAGTGTTTAAAACTTTTATTTTCCAAAAATTGTTTTTTAATTGTTTCATGCTGGCACTTATGAAATTTATTTTTTATATTCAACTTCCACTCAGTATCATTGTTAAATTTTCTTAATTCTAATTACTTATCCTGAAACACATTTGGATTTTCTCCCAAAATAAACATGACACCTATGAATAATGTCAGTTTTCTTTAATCCTTTATAATTTCTGTTTGCTTGCTATTTTTTCCTTGCTTTGCTACATAGACTTGGGCCTCTGAAACAATGATTTTTTGAATTGGTAAGTCAATGCACTCCATCTATGTCTCATTTCTCATATTACAGGAAATTTGTTTAGATTTTCATCATTAACCAGTATAGTCACAATGGTGTTTTAAAGATAATCTATCATAGTAAAGAGCTCTCTGTTCATTACCTGCTTTGCTAGTAGAATTTTATCACAAATTGATGCTTCATTTTCTCAACTGTTTTTGGCATTATTTGGATGAACATATATGTTTGTTTTCTCTTCCATAAATGTAGTAATTACAATGGGTTTAATTTGCTGTACTCTGTAGCTTCTTGAAGTCAACGCTAACATACCCATTTATAAACTATTCTGCTTTTTTAATGTATTGTTTAAATATTTTATTTTCCCTAAATCTCAATTTTGGGTGCATTCGTGTCATATTTTTAAAAAATGTTTCATTTAGTTCAAAATACACTGATATTGTGATCTATACACACTCTGATAGATCTTTGACCCATAATTGGTCCCAAAAAGTATTGCTTACCCTTCAAATATATGTGGAATTTTAAGTGTTTTTATTATCATTATATGATTTAATTCTACTGTGTATAGAAACTATCCTCTGTAGGAATTGAATCTTCTTATATTTGTTGAGACTTGATATGTGCCCAGCCTGTGGTCAGTTTTGGTAAATGCCCATTGTGTGCTGGAGAAATGTGAACCCTGGAATGGCTAGGTGTAGTGTTCTTCATGTCCAATGACAAAATGTTAGTTCTTTATGTTGTTGAAATATTTTACATCCATACTAAATTTTGTCTCTTCATTCTATTAGTCACCTACATACCATTAGGATTATAGATTAGTCTATTGCATACACATTTTAATTTTGATATTACAACTAGTTTTTCAAGGTGAAAACTTTTACCTGGGAAATTAAGTACTTTACCTTGAATTTTTTCTTTTTATCTCTTATATTCTATCTTTCCTTAAAAAAGTCTACTTTGTCTGATTTCAGTGTAGTTACACATTTCTTGGGTTTTTTTTGGGGGGGGAGGGAGACAGTGATTGCTTTTTTCATTCTATTATTTATAATTTTTGCTTTCTGTATATAGTGTTGCATCTCTTCTAAGCAGTTGTGTTTTGCTTTATACCCAACTTTCAGTCTTTGTCTTACTTATAACAGTATCTTTCTGTTGATAATTATCACCTTCCTTCCACTCATTTTCTCCCTACTTGAAGAATATCCTCTAATGCTCTTTCAATGCACGTCTGTCATAAACAACTGTCTTCATTTATGCTTTTCCAAAAATTTCTTTATTTTGCCTTCATTTGTGAAAAAAATATATTTCTTTATTGAATTATATGTTGTCAAATTTTTTTCACCATGTTGACAGTATCACCCCATTGTTTTCTGACTTGTATTGCAGCCCTTGAGAAGTTAGATTCCGTTATACTATTATTTCTTTGAAGTTAATAACTTATCTGGATATTTATAAGACTTTTTTCTGTGTTTACTTCGCAGCAGTTTTATGAGGATAATGTAGGTGGTTTCCACCTTATTCCCTTGTTTGAAGTTTGTATAGGTTTCTAAATCTTTGGCTTGAAGTCTTTATTCAGTTTTATAGAGAATATGGCTTTTAAAAACAAAGCACATAATATGTTTTGCCTTTTTTTATTTTCTGACTCCTCTCTCTCTGTGTGATTCAGGCTTAAAATATTCTTCAGATCTATCTCCAGTTGTCTTTAATATGCTGTTAATTCCACCAATTATTTTAATTACTGTTATTGTATTTTTAAGCTCTCAGTTTTTTTAATGCAATTATTTTATGTCCCTTTTAGTTCTCTGCAGAAATCATCCATAATGAATTTTATTATTTTTGTTTTAATTGTGGTATAACATATGTGCAATAAAGCTACAATTTCAACAACGTTTAAGTCTACAATTTAAACTAAGTACATTCATCTGGATTTCCAGATATAACCACCATCCACCTCCAGAATTTTTCATCTCAAACTCCATATCCATTAAATAATAACTACCACTGCCACTTCCCCACCACCCCCATCACAGCATCTGGAACCAACTGTTCTACTCTCTATTTCTATGAATTTGACTATTCCAATTATCCTATATAATAAAAATGTAATATGCAAATGGTCATTATGCCATGAAGCGTAACAACTGACCGCGTAATGACCAGATCACAGATCAGCAGGAGGGTGGGACAGTGAGCTACAAGCGATGGTGGAGAGCTACCGGAGGGGGCAGGGCAGCAAGCTATGAGGGGAGGCGGGGCAGCAGGCCGAGAGCTAGAGGATGGCAGCGAGCTACTGGCATACGGATTTGTGCGCAGGGCTACTAGTTTTATATAAGTGGAACCATAGAGTATTTTCCTTTTTGTGACTATCTTATTTTACTTAGCAAAATGTCTTAAAGGTTCAACTATGTTTTAGCTTATATCAGAATTTCCTTCATTTTTAAGAGTAAATAATATTCCACTGAATGTATAGACCACATTTTATTTATTCATTCATCCAGTGATGGACACCTTTGTTGCTTCCAACCTATTGGCGATTGTGAATAATGCTGCTGTGAGCATGGTTTACAAATATCTCTTCAAGATCCTGCTTTCGGTTATTTTTGGCTACATGATGAGAAGTGAAATTGCTGGATCATATGGTAATTCTGCTTTTAATATTTTGAAGAAAATATATTGTTTTTCATAATGACTACAGAAATGCACAGGGTTCTCATTTTTCTACATCCTCACTGACACTTGTTTGTTTGTTTGTTTGCTTATTTGTTAACAGCCATTCTAATGGGTATACTGTGGTATCTCATTGTGATTTTGATTCCTTTTCTCATGATTAATGATGTTGAGCATCTTTTCATATGCTTATTGACCATTTATGTATCTTCTTTGGAGAAATGTCTATGGAAGTCGTTTGCCCATTTTTAAATTGGGTGGTTTGTGTTTTTTTGTCTTTGAATTTTGTTTGTGAACATATTAATCATAGTTATTTTAAAATTCATATTTATTAATTTATCATATTGACCTCTTATTGGTCTTACACTGTATTTTTTAAACTTAGTGTTTGTGTCCCCCAAAATTCATATGCTGTAAGGCCCCAGCTTCTAATGTGACTGTATTTTGAGATAAGGCTTTTAATAATCTAGGTTAAAATGATATTGGAAGGATGGGACTCTGTTCCAATAGTATTAGTGTCCTTATAACATACCAGAGACAATAGCTCTCTCTCTCTTTGTGTGTGTGTGTGTGTGTGTGTGTGTGTGTGTTCACCATGTAAGGACATAGTGAGAAAGCATCTATCTACAAGTTAGGAAAAGGGCTCTTACCAGTAACAGAATCAGCTAGAAATTTGATCTTGAACTCCCACCAACTGTGAGAAATACATTTTGTTGTTTAAGCCCCAAGTATGTGGTATTTTGTTATGGCAGCCCAAGCTGACTGAGACACAATTGTCAATGGTTCATCTTTTCCCCCCTAGTCGTACATAGCACATGGCTACATAACTGCTTCTTTGTGATTGCAAATCAGATATTGTGTATGAAAAATATAGAGATAATTTGAGAGGTGGATGAGATTACCCTCTCTGAGAGAAAATGTTTTTACTTTTATTTCCCAAGGCAGTTATGCTATGGGCTCTAAATGTGCTATATCGCCTTGTGCCTCATAGACATGAAGATGTTTCAACACTGTATTTCAAAGTCTATGAGATCAATCTCTCTGCTTCACTCTACTCACATGTTACACCTTGTTGTAAATCTAACCCAATTCTCCGGATATTTACCAGGGCCTCTACTCTTGACAATTCCGAACACAGCATTACCCCATCTGAAACCTGTCTTGGCTAGATTAACCAGTCTAATTTCATTTTTGATATTCGAATGCTGACTGCTCCAAGCCCCTCTACATGCCTGTCTCTTCCACTCCACATCTGTGCTAACTAATGCCCACATGCCCCCTCCTTGGTCATTGGCAGGAACTTCAAACCACACAGGACCCAGCCTGTAACATGGGAGCCTTCACCCATTCCTGCCCCAAACCACAATATAATCCAACTAGCATTTTCCCACTCTCCTCAAAGCTG
>NW_005876310.1:0-10225 GCF_000147115.1 Myotis lucifugus | reverse complement strand
TTCAGCTCCATTCACCTGGAGCCGAGCAGAACCCAGACGCCGTAGGATCCGAGCGTCTCTCCTCTTCCTGGGAGTGATGAGCCGTTTTATGATCTTGTTTTTTGACGCACTGGTTCCATGAGCCGCTACAAAGAAGCCCATCAATAAACGCTATCTCGTCTCTAGCCCAACCCAAGATTCGCTGAGCCAGGAATTGCATTAGAACCCACGTCGATCTGTCTAAGTACTACACTAGACGCGTGGACGTGAAGAGAGAAGAGAAGCCGCCTGTGCCTGCGACGAGCCCAGGACACGCCGGCTGCTGCGCACTCGGAGCAGAAAGCGCAGACACGAACCATCTTCTCGTCACGCGAAAGACCCGCCACAACCGGACAGCGGTCACGGGTACGAGATGGCCTTCAGGCCATAGTAACACGAGAACCGTGTACAGCAAAATGTTAATGGCAAGAAATCCACCCAAAACAGCTGGTAAAGTGTTATTCCGGGCAGACAGACATGTGTGTGCTCCTCTTGGGTTTCACCCAGAACCTGCACCTCCCAGGGCTCGGCCGGGTGGACTATGAAACCGGACATAGACCCCCCGGCCAGCCCTCAAAGTGGGGTCTCAGGGGCACGAAACAGCTCGATGTTCCCCCCGCGCTGTGTGTCCCCTGGGACGTCCTCGCTCCCACAGACACCCACGGGGTTCAGGCTGAGCACAGCCGCCTCTGAATCGCCAAGACTCACAGGGAGAGAAAAGACACCGCCCGGCTGGCGTGGCCCGGTGGCTGAGCGTCGACCTATGAACCAGGAGGTCAGGGTTTGATTCCCCGTCAGGGCACAGGCCCGGGTTGTGGGCTCGATCCCCAGGAGGGGGCGTGCAGGAGGCAGCTGATCCATGATTCTCTCTCATCATTTCTCTCTCTCCCTCTCCCTGAAATCAATAAGAATATTTTTTTCAAGAAGGAAGTGAAAAGACAACAAACCATGCAACAGACCTCAGAGCCCAGCCTGCAGGTGGCCGCGGGCAGGCGCCCCACGCTTTTCCATAGAATCCATAAAACCGGACGCTTCTGATGCAGGCGTGCCGAGGCACGTGGCTCTGTTGATCTGGTTGCTATAAACACACCGGTTTGCTCTGTCTGAACAGGCCAAGCCCCGCCCGGAACCACCATGTCCCCTCGTGTCGGCCTCAGCAATCCTGCAGCCACGGGCAGGCCGCTGGAGTGTGACACGGCATTCCTGAAAGTCAGTGAGCGGGCCAGGCCCATGGTCTGACGACTGGCGTCATCGCCAGTCCCGGGCTTAAAGCGGAATCGGCTGTTTCCACGGAAACCCTCCTTGGTTCCAGCAGCTGTGGACAGTCCTGAGCAACAGCACGGCCATAGTAACGCCCCGCTGCCCGCGACTGAATGCTCCCACGAGGGTGCGGACGCGGCGGGTATGCCTGCCCCTCAGTTAGACCTGCCGGCCCCCCCGACGGGCACGGTGGGAGCCACGTCCACGCTGGAATGTGGGCCCGTGGGGAGGCTTTTCTGGGCAGGAAGACGCCAGCGTTGCTGTTGGGAGAGGGTGTGTGCAAACATGACCTCATGCGCGGCGTCCCGACCTGCTCGAGCTCCTCTCCGACACGTTCGAGTGCCTTTTGGAACCAAAAGGGAGATGAGTCGCTCGCCGGCATCTGACACCTGAAGGCTCCCTGTTCTCCTGAGTCAGCACCGTCCGCGTTAAAGGGAAACTCACCTCGTTCTCCCCGGGACGCGGGCGACCTGGGGATCTGCTCCGAGTCGTCCGTGGGCCACGTTGGGCACGGGAAGGACCTGAAACTCCACCACTTACCCAGAGACGCAGGGACGATGGACGGGCGTCTGCAGGGCGCTGTCTCAGGGGCGGTCACATGACACCAGACGGCACCCAGGTTAGACCATCTGGTAAATTCTAACCACGTTTGAGAAGGAGAGGACAACCTGGGGCAGTGGTTCTCAACCTTCTGGCCTTTAAATACGGTTCCTCATGTTGTGGTGACCCCCAACCATACAATTACTTTCGTTGCTACTTCATAACTGTAATGTGGCTACTGTTATGAATCATAATGTAAATATCTGGTATCAGGATGTTCTTAGGCGACCCCTGTGAAAGGGTCGTTCGACCACCAAAGGGGTCGCGACCCACAGGTTGAGAACCGCTGACCTGGGGGATGCTATGCTCCGTGAAACAAGCCAAACCGAGAAAGACAGGCCTCACAGGCCTCACTCGTTTGTGGAATCTGATGAACAGCACGAAGCGACCGGAAGCAGGAGGCACGGGCACGGACACGCCTCGAGGTGGGGGTGAGGGACAGGAAGAGACCAACCTAAGAACTCACGCACTTACCAGAGGCCTGTGCACAGGATTGGTGCACAGGTGGGGTCCCCAGGCCCGGCGGGCGATCAGGGCTGGTCAGGTTGGTTCCCCGCCTCCCCGCCTCCCCCTTCCCTCTCCCCCTTCCCTCGCTCCCTCAGCGCCCCGTCGCCCACCATGTTCCACGCCGCCCCCTGGTGGTCAGTGCACATCATAGCGAGCGATCAAACTCCTGGTCTCCCGGTTGAACTCCCGAGGGGACATTTGCATATTAGCCTTTTATATACAGATAGATATTTACAAATATCTACGGACACCGGCAAGGGAGGGAAGACCTGGGAGATGGGCAGGGGCTAGGAGGAGGCGGGAAAAGAGAGGGAGATGGGAGATATCTGTACAACTATCAACAATAAAAAATATTTAAAAAATAATAGAAAGAAAGGAAGGGAGGGAGGGCGGGAGGGAACGGGCCTGGGGGTGACTCGCAGGCCCCGCTGTCCTGGGGAGGCAGCGCCTGGAAGGACTGGTTTCGAGCCTGTGCCGCGTGTGGCACTGATTACTCAGACCTTATTTCTCAATCCCCCCGAGTCCCCGGGAAGCCGGCATCGTCACCGGGACAGCTCAGAGCACAGGTGTGGGGCCTGGTGACTCAGCAGGTTCACACACAGAAAGGGGCAGATTTACACCCAAGCCCGGTCGCCCTGGCAACACAGCCTGTTTTGCAACCACTGCTCCTGAGGGCACGGCAGGGCCCGTGGACGGCAGGTTAGGGGTGTGGGTGAGCCGGGCACGTGGTGGGAGGGGGGCAACACAACGTCATCTTCTTCCCAAATTGATCCCCAGCGAATCCTACGGGATTTAAAAACTAAAATGGCCCTTTGACATAGAATAGAGCTCCCTACACATGGCCCAGCTCCAGGCATCCGGCCATGCTGGTCTGTACGCCCTGGGCCGGGCTTTAGGGCGCGGCCGGGCCTCCATCCTGCAGGGGGATTCACTGGGGGCTGTCTTAGCCGGTGAGGCCCTTTATTCCATTTAAAATGTCAGGATTAAAATAGGGAATCTTTGAATTCAGGTAAAATGTACAGATCACTTTTGAACTAAAAGGTAGTAAGTGCTTATTATGAGGAAATACTGCATCTTTTCAGTACTTTTCATGCCTTTCAGGATTCACTTCTCATTTTTGGTCCTCTAAAGCGATTACATAAGGTGTTTCTTCTTTTTTGTCAAATAGATCATTTCTGATAAAATTTATTCCTAAGGATTTCATGCTTTTTAAAGTTTTATTGGCTGTTCAGCACAGACAGCAGGTTCCGGTTTACCTCTGGATATTGAATTAAATAATCCCAGTGAAAAGGTGCAACAAGGAAGCCATAAGACAGTGGTTCTCAACCTTCCTAATGCCGCGATCCTTTAATACAGTTCCTCATGTTGTGGTGACCCCCAATTTCACTGTTACAAATTGAACATAATTAAAGCATAGTGATTCATCACAAAAACAATATGTAATTATATGTGTTTTCCGATGGTCTTAGGCGACCCCAGTGAAAGCGTCGTTCGACCCCCAAAGGGGTGGCAACCCACAGGTTGAGAACCGCTGCCATAAGAGGATCAAAACTCTCCTCTTACCTCCTGGCGACCGCAGCTCCTCCCAGGTCAGTCCCGCGGCCGCGGAGCCGCCCACAGCCCCGGCGCAGCGCTTTCCTCCCGGTGTCGCGGAGAAGCTTCACACCAAGACATGAAACTTTAAAAACACACACACTTTACCGTGTCGCTCTTAAAAGAGCGTGGAAAACTGTGCTGCAGAAAGCCAGCAGGTTATAAAGTTTGAAAAAATATTTTAATGTATCAATAAAAGGTTACTATGAAAAACATACCAATTAATTAGTAAAAAGACAAATAACTAAATACAATTCTGAACACAGAATGAAGTTAGAAGGAGAATATAATAGCAGATCCATAAGCCAATTGATACAAAAGCAGGATCCTACCCATCGCCTTTCAGCCACATGCAAATGCCGGTTACGGTGGGATCTGACCCGCTCCCTTCCGGAAGGCGAGGTTTTCGGAGCGGCGTCTGCTGAGGGTGCAGGCAGACGTGTGCTCTCAGTGCTGCCCTTGGCGTCAGTGCGCTAATCTATTGGTCAAGAAACATGTTTAAAATCCACTGCACACGACTGAAGGGTACAATTTACACCGTGAGACCAACAGCACAGTCAGGGGAATGAGCATCCCCTTCTCCCCAAACACGCCCCCTGGCCGTGTGGCCCCTCCGTCCTGCTGCCCCGACCCCCCCCTCAACCGCCCCCTCTACCCCTCTCCCCCTCCCGCCCCCAGGCAACCATGAGTCTCTTTCTCTTCCCGAAAGTCAACTCGGAACTTCCCGACTTTTCTGTGGATGGAATCAAGCAGCGTTTATTCTTTGTCTTGCTGCTTCCACGCATCGCATTTCGCCTGCGACTCACCCGGGCCTCCTGCCTCAGAACCCAATTCTCTCTGCTGCTGAGTTCCCTCGTGTTTACCACCCCCTTTTGATGGATGTTTGCTTCCCATGACGAGCGGAGCTGCCGTGAATATTCACGGACACGTCTCTGCATGGACATCTGCTTTTCTTCTGGGGCCGGATGCCCACACGTGAGGCTTCGATCGGATCGTAGGCGTGTGTCTAACTTGGTAGAAACGCCACACACTTTCCTGAACCGCGTCCAGCACGGCCAGGGGGTGAGCCCGAGGAGGGGCGGTGAAGGATTAGAGACGACAGACAAGAGAATGCAGCTGGGGCCAGGTGGGTCGCTGCCTGGATGAGGAAACAGTGACCCAGCCTGCAAGCCGAGGCTTTGTTTTATAGTCAGAGCACACAGAGCAAAGCAAGGGGAGTGGTCAACATGTTCACACTGTTCTTGTGAGTTTCACTCGTTTTGGCAGTACTTGCTGCAGCTCCCACAGCCCATTAGCCACCTAGGGAGGACTATACGGTCAAGCTTAGTTGTGCTGGCAGGGCCCTGCCCTCTATGCTGGGACTTGTTTGTGGCCCTGCCACAGGTCAGTCCGAGGCTTAACCCTATAGCCGCGCCCTACACTTTTCCAAAGGGGCTGCACCAGCTCCGTCCCCACCAAAAGCGTTTCCAGGGCAGGCCCTGCCCCTGGTCACCCGCCCGGAGGGGGCTGTGCAGGCAGCCCTGCCCCTGGTCCCCTGCACCGGAGGGGGCTGTGCAGGCAGCCCTGCAGGAGGAAGAAGTGTAGCTTTTCTCTATGTTTCCTCACCTACTCCCATGGGAGCACTTTTTTTCTGTGTTTATTTACCATCTGAATAGCTTCTCTGGTGACGTCGGCTCCAATTGTTTGCCCATTTTTAAAATTGGGTTGTTTGCCATCTCATTGCTGAGTTTTGAGAATTTCTGTTATATTCTTTACTTTCAAGTAAACAAACAATTAAAGAGCTGTATATCTCTCACCCATTTTATGAAGATTACCAGTGGCCCAGTGCACAGACTCGTGAACATTGAAAGGAAATTAATTAGAAGAAAGATTCATGCGGTAATTACATTACTGCAAAAATATTACATCAAAATAGTATATATAACATAGTGTAGGGCGCGGCTGTAGGGTTAAGCCTCGGACTGACCTGTTGGCAAAGCCACAAACAAGTCCCAGCATAGAGGGCACAGTCCTCTTAGCATAATTAGGCTTGACCTTATGACGCAGCTAATGGGCTGAGGGCGATGTAGCAAGTGCTGCCAGAACAAGTGAAACTCAGAAGAACATTGTAACTATGGTGCCCACTACCTTGTTTACCTCTGGCTATAAAATAAAGGCTCAGCTTGGCTCTGGATCTGTCTCTGTGGCCTCAGCCAGGCACAGGAGATCCACCTACACCCAGCTTATTCTCTTTGTCTTTTCTACATCCTTTGCCGCCCCCCCTCAGGCTCACCGAACCCTTGGCTGAGCTGGCCCGGTGCAATATGGTATCCTAAAATTAAAATACAAAACTTTTTAATATCACTATTTACCCTTTCTCTATAATACAAGTGTCAGAGAAGAAAGAAAATTAGTAAAATGTATATGAAAATAATAAATTGATTAAGAAACAACATAATATAAAACAACAAAGACGTGATTTAAAAATAAAAACATGATATAAAAGCAATGATAAAAACAATGATTGATAAATTGATTAATAAACATGATATAACAAAGACATTATATAAAAACTACAAAAACATGATATAAAAACATCATTGATAAAAACAATGACTGATAAATTGATTAAACTTATTCTAATATCTCCCTGTATAGCACGTTAAGAGTGAAAACACTTTCAGAGTGCTTGACTAATTTCCCTTGTGATGAAGTATTTACAACTTTAACGTTAAACGCTCTTCAAACTCAAGAAAAAGCAACATAGACCTGACCATGTGCAAAAACGGGTTCAGGTAGGAACATGCCTACTCTGTCTAGAGTTTGTCCTTGTGATTTAATAGTCATCGCAGATGCTGGCATCACGGGAAACCATCATTGAATCAATTTAAATGGGAGGCCAGTGTCAGACGGGACAATCAATTCTTGGAATCAGAACACCCTCTCCTTCCGCAGATCCTGTTAATACTTCAGCTTCGATTATGTTAGGTCGCGATCTTGTGATAATAAATCTAGTGCCATTACAACGGCCTCATTTACATTCTGGCGTTGCATGCCATTGGCACCAGCGAGAGCTTTATATGTATTGCGCACGTGCGAGTCAACGTTTATTTTTAAATTGCCAGTGAGTGTCTTATGTACCAGCTGGCCAGGTGGTCGGTCGGTCAGACGATCGGACGGACGGACAGTCGGTCACTTGGCCTTTTATATAGAGACCAGTAGCCCTGCACACAAGTCCATGTGCGAGTAGCTCGCTGGGGCTTGCCTCAGCTGGCCACCAGCCCACCGCCGCTGGTAGCTCTCTGCCACTCGTAGCTCACTGCCCCGCCCTCCTGTAGCTCTCACCGCTTGTAGACTGGTGGTGACGTTACGGTGTAACGGATAATTAGCATATTCCTCTCTTATTATATAGGATGATGGGACGATACACTTTGCTAGCACCTCGTTAACACTGCTTCCCTGGGATCTGGAGATATTGTGGGGGTGAGCGGGGAGAAGGCCAGGGCCAGAGAGGATACAGAGAGTGTCCAGATAAAAACCAGAGGCCACTGTGCGAAGACAGTCGTGTAGCTTATCGAGACGTGCACGAGTCGCCAAAATATTTATGGCGGTTCCCTCAAGACGGTGTGATTTGCATCTTAATCTGTTGGTATTTTTAAATGTATGTAGTTGCACAGTCAGTATTCAGGTTAACAGCACAGAATGTGTTGGTTTGAGGGAGAACCGCAGATTCGGCGTGGCTGCCTGGTGGCCTGCAAAAGCCATGTCACCACCCACGGCGGCCACGGCTCGGCTGCTCCCGTAAGGATCATGTCTAAGGATCATTTCATTCCTGCAGCAGAGAGCTTGGCGTCGTGACACGGGATTGAGGCAAAATCATCCCAGAATCACTAACTGCTTCCTCCCTCTTCCTGCTCACATGCGGCTCCTCCGTTTTCTGACCGACCTTTCAGAAACGGCGACTCTCTGCTCTGCAGATTCCGCAGGTGCTGCGTCAGGGAACCCAGGGACCTCAGATCCGATCGTCCGATAACAGAGCTCTTGCTTCCATAAATGGCATGAGGGCTTGTGCTCAGGTGAATCACCCATCCACCTTCGTGGTGACTCATTTGTTGGAGAAGGACAAGCTCAGACACCATGGCCGTGACTAGTTTTAAGACGTTAAATAAATACCCAAACGCAGCCATGGCTGGCAGTGTTTTCCGCACGTGGCTGTGCAATAGAAGACACTGACGTGAACCTGACATCCGAGGGCCCTCAGAGGTCCCCCTGCCCAGCTCTGAGCCCGGAACCTCACGGGGGCTCACAGAGGTCCTACTGTGTGCCCGGCACGAATCGGGGGCTGCCTCTGTGAACAGCTGGACTGGCCAGAGCTGAATCACTTCTCTTCCCATCCCTCCTCTATGCTGGGCCCCTGCAGGCTGTTCTTCACCCCTGTGTGTGCGCGTCACTCCTGACTGGTGCTCCCCCGTGTCACCGACATTCTCTCTACGATCCTTGAAAGTCTCACGGAGGCCCCTGAGCCCACGAGGAGCCGTGAGCAGCTTACGCCGCGGCTTTGACCTGGGCATCCAGGCGTTTGCTTGCTGCCGTTCCAGTGAGTCTTTTTCTGGAGGTTCCTCCTGCTCCTTCGTCTGTGACGTGTTCGTTCGCCTCTGCCCCCCCGACCCCCCGCGTGTGCCTCCTCCTTTACTCTCTCGTCGTTGAATTCCATGCAGCAGCGTTCCGGCAGCTCTGAGTGACAGCTGTTCTGTGTTGCAGTTGTGATTTTGAGGTGGTTGGGGTGATGGGGAGTACCGGCATCCACCTGCACCACCAGCTTGGGTCTCCTGTGTATTTTTTATTTTTTTTTAAGAATATATTTTTACTGATTTCAGAAAGGAAGGGAGAGAGAGAGAGGGATAGAAACATCCTATATAACAAAAGGGTAATATGCAAATTGACCCTAACAATGGAACGACCGGTCACTATGACGTGCACTGACCACCAGGGGGCAGATGCTTGACACAGGAGCTGCCCCCTGGTGGACAGTGAGCTTCCACAGGGGGAGTGCCACTCAGCCAACGCCGAGTTTCCTAAAACCACTGATTTGTGAACATCACGCCTCTTGGGTTTAAACAACTTGGGGCTGAAACCGACATGGGCCATTCTCCGTCCCTCCCCATGACCGGGCGGCCAGGCGGGCGTGCGGCCAGCCCCGGGCGACGCTCACTCTGAGTGTAAACAGGAAGACACGGCTCCTTGGGCCCCGCGCCCACCAGCTCCTCCCGAGCCCAGCGTTGGGGATCAACACTTTAAAAAAATAGATGTTTATCTGAAACAAACCCCAACCCTTCCAACTCATCTTTATTTTTATTCACAGTTAAATGGCCTGGATGCTCGTTTAATTTTCAGAGCAATAAATACAAGCTGTTGTTTTCTCCCTGTGATTTACGGCCTGGCAGGGAGTCCATGCTCCAGCTCGCCAAGCGCGTTACTGACACGAAGCGATAGCGTCGTTTTTATTCCTCTCAGATAAGGAAAATATATCTTGGTTTTAAGGGAACCTTGGCTTCATTTCGCAAAACAATGAAATAAATAATAAGTCTCTGTGAGAAATCATCAAAACAAAAATAAGAAGGAGCTGACGGCGTTCCCGGCCCTGCAGCCGCATGTGTGTCTGCCTGCTGCTCGGAGCTGGTGCAGGAGGGTCCGGGCCGAGGGCCCCGCTGCAACGGGGCTGTTCCCATCGGGGTGTTTTCACCAAGTGATTCTCCGAGAGAAAACAAGGAGAAGCTGAAGGCGCTGCCCCTGAGGAGCGGTAGCCGGGGTCCCCACGGCGGCCTGTGGGCCTGGATCGGACACGGCGACGCCTGCCATTCTCCCCGAGGGACGGCTTCTTCCAGGCCAGCTCTGCACCGTGACAGCGGAGCTGGGCGTCCTCCGGGGTCGCACGGATTTCCCAAAAGGCGGCCCTGGTGCCGGAGTCTGTGGCGCTTCTGAGCACAAGCTCGGGGTGCAGTGTGGTTTAAGGCAGGAGACACAGGTCCCGGTGGCCACGCCACGGGCACGGCTGGCTGCTGTGACACGGGGCCTCCATGTGTTCCTCCAGGGGCGGCGCCCACAGGGACGGAGGGGCCAGGTGGTGCGATGCCAGGTTTTAAACACACGTTTGAAATGCTTGGCAGCAAAGCAGGCAGGATGGCATTCAGTGAGTTGTCTTTATATCCACTGAGCCGGCACCGCACAACCACAATGACGACGAGCGTGGGGGGGGGGGGCGGGCAAG